>NW_022900937.1:21202714-21214253 GCF_012274545.1 Fukomys damarensis
TATATTTATATTTATATTTATATTTATATTTATATTTATATTTATATTTATATTTATATAAAAAGACCAATAATAGCAGTGTGTTATGCATCAATAGCAGCAACAGCTTTTCCAGGTTCTGCAGTCATCTGAATCTCCTTCCCTTTTTAAAAAGACGTATCTCTCTGCTCATACTTTATTTTATTTTTCTCTTATTTATATTTGGGTTTTTCACATGAAAGAAACGATGCAATATTTCAGCTTGTGTCTGATTTATTTTACTTAACATTGTGGCCTCATGATACATTCATTTTTCTACAAATGATACAAATTTATCTTTCTTTCTGATAGAGTAGTACTCCACTGTGTATAAATACCACCTTGTATTTATCCATTTGCGTGTTGATGGACCTATAGCCTGTTTCCAATATTTAGCTATTATGAGTTGTGTTGCTATAAACATGGGTATGCATGTAGCACTGCATCATGATATCTTTGAACTTTTAGGGAAGATACCAAGAAGAGGAAAATCTGAATCAAATGGAATTTCTAATTTTAGGTTTTTGAGGAACCTCCATACTGATTTCCATAATAGTTGTACTAATTTACATTCCCACCAATAATGCAGAAGGGTTCCTTTTTCCCTGAAGTCTCACCAGCATTTATTATTTAATTTCTTGATGATGTCCATTCTTTCTAGATTAGGGTAGAATCTCAGTGTTGTTTTAATTTGAATTTCTCTAATGGCCAGAGATGTTGAACATGTTTTAATATATTTATTGACCATTTGTACTTCTTATAAGAAGTGTCTATTCATTGCAGTGGCTCATTGTTTGACTTGGTCTTTTGTTTTGCGGGGGGAGTCTAATTTTTTTTTTTTTAGTTCTTCATGTATTCTAGATATAAGTCTTCTACCCAAGAATGGCTGGCAAAATTTCCCCATTTTGTAGGGTATAGCTTTACTCTGCAGAAACTTTAATTTGATCTGATCCCATTTGTTGATTCTTGGTACTATTTCTTGCACAATTTGGATTCTGTTCAAAAAGTCCTTGCCTATGCTATGTCTTCAAGAGTTACTTCTTTTATCTTCCATTGGATTAAGTGTTTCTGTTTTAACATTTAAATCTTTGATCCCTTTTGATTTTACTTTAGTATGTGATGTTTGATATGGGTCTAGAATCAATCTTTTGTGTGTGGATAGCCAGTTTTTCCAGCACCATTTATTAAATAAGATATATTTCCACTGGTGTATGTTTTGGCCCCCTTGTTAAATTGTTAAAGGTTGGATAGCTGAATTGCCTGGAGCTGTTTCTGCATCCTCTGTTATGTTCCACTGATCCATCTCCCAACCACCCCAGTACCATGTTGTTTTTAATCACTGTAGCTTTGTAATAAAACTTACGGGTTCCTCCTGCTTTGCTCTTGTTGCCCAGGATTGTTTTTGCTGTTGTGGATCTCTTCTGGTTCCATATGAATTTTAGGATTTCTTTCTCCAGTTTGGTGAGGAACTTTTGAAAGTATGTCTTCTATGACAATTTTGATTCTTCTTATCAGGGAACAGAGTATATCTTTCTATTTTCTAATGCCCTCTTTCGTCTTCTTTTCAGAATACTGCAGTTTTCATTGTAAAGGTTTTTCACCTCATTGGTTAGATTAACTCTTAATGATTTAACTTTTGATGCCATTGTGAATGATGTTGTTTTCCTAATTTCTTTCTTGGTGAGTTTGTCATTGGTGTAGAGAAACACTATTGATCTTTGTATGTTGATTTTGTATCCTGCTATGCAACTGAATTTGGTTATTCTAGGAATTTAGGGGTAGAATTTCTTGGGTCTTGTAAGTAGAGGATCATCTCACCTCACCAGCAAATAATGATAATTTGTCTTCTTCCTTGCCTCCACAGAGCCTTTTCATGTCTTTCTCTTGCCTGATTGCTCTGGGTAATAATTTGAGAACCATGTTGAACAAGAATGGTGATAGTGGACATTCTTGTCTTGTTCCCGATTTTAGAGGAAAAGTTTTCAGCTTTTCCCCATTTAATATGATGTTAGCCATCAGTTTGTCATAAATTGATTTTATCGGATTCAGATAAGATCCTTCTGTACTTATTTTCTTTGGGGTTTTATTATAAATGCATGCTGCACATTGTTGAAAGCTTTTTCTGCATCTCTTGAATACATGTGATTTTTCTTGTTGCTCCTGTTTGTGTGGTATTTTATTACATTTATTGATTTGTGTGTGGAACCATCCCTGCATCCCTGGGATAAAGCCTACTTGGTCATGATGTATAATATTTCTGATGATTTCTTGCTTTTTGTTTGTCAGTATCTTGTTGGACAGTTTTGTGTCTGCATTCATTAAAGAGATTATCCATAGGTCTTGTTTTTTGTTGGGTCTGAGCACTGCTCTTTGAGACTGAGCCTCACCACTTGTCCAGAGATCCCCCACCCTACACAGCCTGTCGAGTTTCCCCAAGTTCCCCCTTTCACGACCCAGGTTGGCCCTTTATGTGGAGTTTAGTCAAAGGCATGGCTGGTCTTCAGGTATCATGGCAGATCTGTTGAGGAAGATGTTTCTGATTCTGACCCACAAATAATCTGGATGAAAATAATCTGGATGAAAGTTGCAGCAAATGAACCAAAGCTCTGGAAATCAAGGCCTCTTTGAAAGAAAAGGGCTTGTTTAGCCATCACAGATGCTAGCCAGAGAAGGACCAAGGCCCGAGACAGGTTCTACAGCCAGCAGCAGCAGAGCTCCATAGCTGTTGGAAAAATGTGTGCTGGACCCATGAGCTAAGAACATGTTTGTAATGGCAATTTGGATAAGGAAAGCATAAATTGTTTACACTGAACATACATTAGCTATAGCAAGAGGGACAGGGGATTACACAAAGCAGGGAAAGTTTGAAGACAGGACAGTCCATAAAAGAAGAAGTCACTCCTTCCACACTGGTCAGGGTTTGTTATCCGAAAGTTTATGCTTAAGCAGGGGCAGAGGTGCCTGGGGTCAGCCCCCATGGGTTTCAGTCAAAGTCTGAGATACATTCAGGGTTAGGAAGTGGTCTTTTATTGGTTTGGGCCAAGGCTCTTAACTGATTACCTTCTCTTCGCAGTTTCATAATTAAATTTGGGATATGTCAGCGCTTTCCTTTTTTCACAGCCTTCTGTGACTCGCCTGACCCATACAAGAATTTGCCCTTTCCCTGGGCCTCCTGGACAGTGAGGAACAAAGCTCTTGGAGCACGTTGGTACTGCCAAGTTATACTTACAAACACCTTATTTGACTCTAACAACCACTGTACCAGTCCTGGTATGATAGATTCTGCTGCAGTAACAAATCAAACCTCAGTGGCTTAATACTGTAAAAATTTCAACAAGGGGCCAAAGTGCCTGTTTTTCCTGCTGCTCTGAGACTCACGCTAACTAAATCTGCAGTCCCAGCTCCACTGGAAGGAAGCACTGTGATTTGTACACTGAGTCTAAAAGCGTTTGCCAGTACCTCCCTCCCTCCCTTCCTTCCTTCCTTCTTTTTGCCTCCCAATTTTTAAAAAAGAGAAATAACATTCCATTAGCCGCATCAAATCACAAGATCACATTTAACTTCCAAGGGTCAGAGGAAGCGAAACTCTGTCTTGTCCCCAAGGAGAAAAAGGTGAACCTATTAGAACCTCCAGAATTGTGATCTCCACTTGAGAGCTGAGAACATTTAGACTCCACAACTCTTTTCCAAAGTCAGGCAGTTAGGAAGTCAGCAGCGCAAGGTCCCAGGTGTGCATTCCCCTGACTATGAAACACATCTGCTTCCCAGAGCCGGCCTCCTCTGCTGGAAACCGTGACTTTGAAGGTGGTTCTCATTAGCATCAAGGCACTTCAGATGATGCTCAGGAAAGAGTTTGCCCTTCCAATTAAATTTAATCTTGTGAGGGCCGGGGATTTAGCTCAGTGGTTCTGCCACCTGCCTTGTCAAGCGCAAGGACCCAAGTTTGATCCCCGGTACAAAAAGATAATAAGAATAATCTTGTGAAAATTGCTTCTTTTCTCTCTCCTTTTGCAAAACCTGTATTTAGGAAAGAAAAAGTAAGGAGGAAGGAGAAAAGAAGAAAAGAAAAAGAAAGGAAAATAGAAGGAAGGAAGAAAGAAAAGAAAAAGGGAAAGAAAGGATGGAAGGAAGAAAAGGAAAGGTCAAGTCAAGACCAGCCTTGGGGCACCCTTTGACCCGAACAATATCTGAGCGCATGTCAGGGCGATGTGGGTTTTTTCCACTGTGAGGTATTTTCCACTCACAGGACCAGGTCAGAAGTCTGTATCTTACTCTGCATGCTTGTTCTTGCTCATGTTTGTTTTCTGCTTGATCTTTATTCACCCTTCCACATGTTCCCGTGACAACGGAAGAACGGTAACACAGCCAGGCAGATCAAAGGGATGGAGGGCCCAGTGCCTTGCATTAGCACTGAGAGTGCTGAGTGGGGAGGTAGAGGCCACAAGGGGGTCTCCACCCCACTTCTGCACTGAGAGGACTGGCAGTGAGTGAGAGTTGGGTCTGCTCTGTGGAGAAGGACAAGTGGGTTCAGTGAGGTTCAGTGATTGGCCAAGGTCGCATGGCTGGAACTCATTTAAACCAAGTGCTGGGCTGGGGATTTAGCTCAGTGGTTCCGCCACCCACCTCATAAATGCAAGGTCCCAAGTTTGATCCCTGGTACTAAACAAATACCAAATAAACAAAAACAAAAACAACTGCTGTTATTTTTTCCCTGAATTACTTTGCTTTCTGTCCACTCTGTTCTGCCACTTTCCGCTTGCCCTCCTGCTCCTGGGAAGCCTGCCCAGTGCACACCAGATGATGCAAAGGGCTGTTCGTCCTCTGTGATGACATCCACCTGCCTGTGGCTTCTCCCACAGACAGGAAGAGGTGGGCTCATTACCATGGCAACAAGCAGTGAGGTGGCGACACTAGGCTCAGGCTGCCAACCCCGAAGGTGGGAGCTTTCCCGGTACTTTAGAACTCAGCACTTCAGGCTTCTGAGCTTCCTGAACAAACCCACAATATTCAGAGGAAAAACTCTGGAAAGAGGCAGGATTATAGAAAGACATGAATAGTTGGAGAAAGCTAAGTCCATACTACAGGATGCGAGGCTCAGGATAAGCCAGTGAGGGAGACGTAGCAGTGCTTTTAACCCCAGAGAAAAAATAAATAACTTGATTAGATGCTGGTCGCCATAGACACCTGTAATTCCATCACTCTGGGAGGCTGAGGCAGGAGGATCTCAAATTTGAGCCTTGCCTAGGTAACTTAGTGACTCAGTAAGATCATGTTGCAAAATAAAAAATTTAAAAAGTGTGTGTGTGTGTGTGTGTGTGTGTGTGTGTGTGAGAAAGAGAGAGAGAGAGAGAGAGAGACTCAGTGCAAAGGCCCTGGGTTCAATCCCTCTTACCACTAAAAACAGCTTCAAGCAGGGCCTAAAATGCTCAGCTCTAACGTGGTATTTGAAATTCAAGGTTCTTTTGGTAGTTTTGATATCTATTTTTGACAGTGTGAACCTCTACCCCGCCCCATGAACTTAGGAGGGGCAGGACAGTGGGGTGGGGGGCTCATAAAAATAGCTCAGAGCATGCTAAATAAACTGGCTTCTGGTGTCCACCTCTTCATAGTGTGAATATACGTGGCTCATGCTTATCTCAGCCTCCATTTTCCTTCTCTCTCTCTCTCTCTCTCTCTCTCTCTCTCTCTGTCTTAATCTTTTTTCTTTGAGACAAGGTCTTGCTATGTAGCTCAGGCTGGCCTGAAACTTGCAGCCAATCCTCCTGCCTCATCCTCCTGAGTGCCAAGACTGCGGATGTGCGCCACCCTGCCTGGCTTCCTCTTATCTCAGTAAGAGAAAATGCTCACTTCACCTCTAGAACCCTATGATCCTAAATAGGGAAAGATGGACTTAGGACGAAGCTGGCCATGGACAATAGCCCAGTAGTTTTTGCACTGGAACCTAACTTGAGGGATACAGAGCCACTTCAGGTCACCCCACACCCAGGTGCTGTCTGGGCCCCCCAGATCAGAGCACACAACAGTTGGGCCAGCCAGACAGCGCTGTGGGGTGTTTCCTTGAGAAGCTGCAATGTGCTACCCTCATTGCATGATAACTCTGTACATTACAGGGAATGAAAGAAGCTATTGCAAATGCAGCTTGAAATTTTTTGAAAGGGAAGCCACATACTTCTCTGTGTATGTCATCTTTTCCCAGATGGACCCAAAATGAGCCATGTAATTTCTGTGTTGTGGCGTTTCTGGGAGAGATTCACAGATCTGAGAGCTGGAAGGGGCTTCAGAAGATGCTGTGAGTCCAACAGGTGTAACTATGTCCCCATTTTATAGATGAGGTGACCACTTCTGGGGCTGCTGCTCTACAGTGGCATAGCCAGAGAGTGTCGCTGGCACAGTGTTTGGGGGACCCTCCACCTCCTTCTCTTATACCATCATCGCCAGGAGAGCTGTTTATGGAAAACATGGAAGCAGAGAAAGGACGAGGAGACCCATGAGGAGCTAGGTGGCCGTCTGGTGAGCCTTCTCCGCCAGCACATAGTAGGTGCTTTATGCAATAATGGTGGCACTGGTCTGGGGCCCTTGGAACCTTTTGCCTGGTCCTCGTGTCCCAAACAAAAAATTGAACTAGATATGCAGAGAGTGTGTTAACAAAGGTGCACATTTATTGAAGGTAGAAAAGAGGTTCACTCTGCAGGGCAAGATTGGACTGGTGGAAAGGTTCACAGTGCTCTGAGGGCAAAGGAAAGGGGAGTCTTTCACATTCACAATTCCCAACTTGTCCTTGGCCTCAAGCAAACAAGGCATTGGGAAGGTGACCCTATCCAAACCTCACTTGGCCTCAGGCCAGGTAGAAACTGTCCTGTGGAAAAACTCATTTGGCTCCCAGCCAGATGTAAATGAAGGATCAGAACCACGTCTTTTGATTGGTTGTGTTCACATAAATGAAGGATCGAAAGGGGCATCTTCTGATTGGCTCTGGGACCATCACCACATTCAAATAAGGGATTGAAAATAGCACTTTTCTGATTGGTCCACAGTGACCAGCTGTAAGCCTGACATCATTTTGAGTGGCAAGGTCTGCACATCTCCTCTGTTTTTAGGAAACACCACTCGACCTCCTAGCCATGGGTTTTTATGACATTTGACACATTCCACCCAGCTGGTTCTCTGTTTTGCCCTAGCCCTAATCTCCCACCTCGCAGAGAGGCAAGATGGAGGTCAGGGCAGCAAGGTAGAGCGATGAACTTGCAGCTTTCAGGGTTTATACACAAACTCCAGCTGCCGAGTGATCATCGGATAGGCCACATCTCTGGGCCCTTAGGAAAATGAATTCTTTCAACAAGCAGTTTGCTGAAGAGGGAAATTGCTAAGAGGCCGAGGTGACAGCCGTTTCAGGACACTCTAAGCAGATTAGCTTCCAACACAGACGCCACTTCCCGGCAGAGACCCCTGACCCTGCAGCCGTCTTGAGGACATGGTATCCACAGGAGGTACCAGGCTGCGGCAGCGTGTGCAGGGCTGCAGGACCAGACCTTATCAGGAGAGTCTCCCCGGAAGTGGGGCAAGGCAAGCACAGGGCATTCCTTTAGAATGGTGGATTTGTTTTATTTTCTATTAATTTTTGTTATTACAAGAGAATTGTGGAATGATGTTTTTGCGTGACTTTTTTTTTTTTAAATCACGACAGGGACTTGTTTCTCTCTCTATGGGAAAATTCGGAAATGATTGTGTCAGCCTCAGCTTAAACCCCCTTGGAAACTTCCTCCTGCTCACTGGAAAGCAACATACAACTCACGGCAGTGGCAGCAAGACTGCTGACGTGGAATGGCTCTGCGCACCACAGCCATCTCGACTGTTTGATACTGAGATGCTCTGGTGTCTGTCGGTTAACAGTCACCACCCAACTCAGGACTGAGAGCAGTGGGGGCTCCAGGGCCTCGCTCCAGCCTGTGCCTTGTGTCTACCCTGGCGGGACAGCCCAGTGCCTCTACAGTTGTCACGTGGTTGTTAACTACCCCGAGAAGTCCTAGCCCGAGCCACCTGGCCACCCCTGTCTGGCTTCCTCTTTCTCTCTCTGCCTCTGAACACTCAGCTTTCCGCCCCCCAGAGCCTCTGCAAGCTGCTTCCTTCTGTCCAGAGTAGGCCGTGTCACACTGTCCCCCTTTTCCTTTGGCTAACGTTTCTCAGCTGACATCAGAACAGAGATCGGATGCCCGGACGAATGACTCATTGGTCCCACACACCTCCAAATGGATGTATTCCCCAGGTAGCCCTGGTCCTCGCCTGAGAGCCCCGGCCATCCTGTCACCTTCCTTGCTGCTCAGTGCTGCTACCAAACAAACGATTCTCTTGGCTGTGAGCACACAGAGGAGAGGAGGAATCATGTGAATATTTGGAATTCCAAAAGTTGTGTTGTACCAGGTAGCATGAACTTTCCTATCTCTCCTGACTGGATGTGGAGTGAAAAGGGGGATGAGGACGAGAGGGAAGCGAGAAAGGGAAGGAGAACATCAACTGAGATGTGCCGGAGCGTCCGGCCGCCTCGTGGGGGATCCGCGGCATTCGCTCTAGAAATCGTTTTGCTTATGTCCTCAGAGCTTGTGGCTGCAGATTATTTTATTCTCTGGCCCAGTCATTGGTTACAGGTCAAGTAGGAGCCAGCCCTAGGCAGGGGCATGGACTCATTCATAGATCGCTGTCCCCGATCCCTGGAGAAAAAAGAAAAAGAATTGGGTTAAAGAGGCAAGCGGGGGACGGAACTAACCCAAGACACTTAAAAACAGTTTGAAAATGGTAACAAGTTTACCAGCTCTCAAGGAATTTTGGATTTTGTTTACCATATTTCCCTTGTTTATTCATTTACAGAGCACCCAATTACCTTGACTTTACAGCATATATAAGTTACAACCAAGAAGCAAAAGGAACGATTTTACAGGCATTGTGATGAATCCCGGTGCCTCAACTGGAGCCTGAAATTAGAGGGTTTCGTCTGCTTTCCTTCCACCTCCAAAGGCTTGTAAAGTGGGGGATAATGTGGGGGCTTCCTTCCCTGCTGAGGCACAGGCCCCTGAAGTGCCATTAAGATGAAAACACTCGTGTGTGTGTGTGTGTGTGTGTGTGTGTGTGTGTGTCCAGAGTTCACAGCAAAGTGCAGATTTCGGAGCACTGGTCCCAAGAGACGTTCTGCTGGCAGAAGTGCACACATGGGAAATGCTGCAGGCTCTCTTTCCTCTGCACAGCAATCGCGGTGCTTCTCCACGGTGAGTGCAGAGCCGGTTCCAAACTGCTGCCCACATGAACCTGAACCTGGCTCCAGCTCCAGTTGCGTGGGCTCTGGGAGCTCTACGGAGCCGGCCTACATCAAGTTTGGTGAAGAATACTTGTCCTTTGGTGATGAGAAATGTTAGCATTGGGGGAGTGGATGAAAGAAAACTGTGCTAGTTTTTGTAACATATAAGTCTAAAACTCATTCAGAAATATAAATAAACCAACCAGCCAACTCATACCCTTTGTTTCATACTACATTGTGTCTAATGAACTTGGCTTATCCTTTAAGATTAGCCGAGCAAAAGCCAGGGGGTGAGGCAGTAGGCTTGGTGTGAGTTCAAGGCCAGCCTGGGCTACATCGTGAGTTCGAGGTCACTGTGAGCGGCATAGCGAGACTCTGACTCAAAAATCCTGAAAGAAAGATAAATGAACTGAGCAGAATGTCCCAGATTTGGTTTTGAGATGGGCATCATTCCTATAAGTCTTCAAGTATTTCTGCAAATCCCTACATGTATCTGCCCCCTGTGAATATGAGCTCAGCTCTAACTTCTCTTCCTTACATTACTGAGACTCTAACCCTCCTTTAATTGGAATGCTTTCTGCATTTCACCTAGCACCAAGGCCACTCCTAGCTCTCAATTAATGTCTCTAAATGAATTAATAAATCCAGTTTGAACAAGTTTTTACTAGTTTTTTTGATTTTTTAAGTTATAGTAAAAAGCACTACTATGACATTTTTCATTTTAACTTTCAAAAATTTTATTTATTGTTGTGGCATTAGGGATCGAACCTAAGGCTGCCTGCATGCTAGGCAAACACTCTACCACTGGGCAGCATTCTCAGCCTTTCTATTTTTTATTATTATTATTATTAATTATTTGTACTTAGAATTGAACCCTGGGCCTTTGTTCTATCCCTAGCCCTCTTCCTTCCTTCCTTTCATTTATTTAATTTTAATTGTAATTTTTTTTTGTACTGGGGATTGAACTGTGGACCTTGCACTTGCAAGGCAGGTGGCAGAACCACTGAGCTAAATCCCCAGGCTGTTTATTTATATTTTAAGACAGGCTGTTACTAAATTCTTAAGTTGCCCAGGCTCCAACCAGCCATTCTCCTGCCTCAGCCTTCTAGAGCACTGGGATTACAGGTATGTACACTCCATTGTAACCATTTTTCAGTGTACAGTTCAGTGGCACATAGTACAATCCTGTATTGTGTGATTTTTATCCATTTTAAGTAGCTGTAAACTGCAGTTAGTTTACAAGATCTGTCTGTCCCACTGGCTGTGGGCCCAGGGGCTTGAGATACCCAGGATGCTCTAATCCCACTCTGGCCAGGTGCCCCCCATCAGTCTGCCTGAATTGGCTGTACCAGGCTGCATGCCCTCCAAGTGGGATTTTGTGCCATTAATTGGCTGTGTGATTTCACTTATGACCTCTTTGGAACAGTGTTTCTCAATTAGTAAAAAAAAAATAAGGGGCTGGAAATACAGTTTATTTTATTGTTACAATTCGTTACTATTATTATTTGCAGCAAGTTTTTTGTTCCAACAATATGCTGCCCAGAACAAGACCAGAAGCAATGCTGAATTGCCAATGTCTGACCCTGGTGGAACCTGGCAGGCTTCTGTCCTTGACCTTGTCCCTCTGCAGAAGGCACTGCAGTCTAGTCTGGAGGGGCCGGCTGTAGATCAGGGTTCCTTCTTTTCTAACCTTTCAGCCACCGGTCCCCCGCCCCTCCGCGCTGTACTTTGGTTGACAACAGAGCTTTCCTTGCCCTTCCAGTGTCCACCAGCCCCGTCCTGCTGCAGCTGGAGTAGTTGTTCCAAGATGTAAGGGGACCAGGGTGCCTTTGTCCTTCGGCTCCTCCGAGTTTCAATGGCTCCCCCAAAACCTGTGGAAAAGAGGAAGGGAGAACCAAAGCCTTCCGTGCCTGCCCTAACCTACCTCTGCCCTCTCGTTTCCTCTCCCTTAGACGATCCTGGTCAACCAGGACTGCTTTCCTTTCCATGATCACCCTCGTGGCCTCTGTCTAGCTTGCCCTGCCTTCTAATGGATGATGCTCCTTCTGTATGCAAGGGTCATCCTGTTGGTGGTTTAAAAGGACCCTCATGGAGCTGGATGAGGTGGCACACGCCTGTGATCTCAATGCTAGGAAGGCTGAGGCTGAATCAGGAAGATCGCAGCTAGCTCGAGGAGAATCTAAAAAAAAAACCAAAAAAACCCCTCTGCGGTCTCAGGGGTGGACGGGGGTGGCC
>NW_022900937.1:21214819-21256049 GCF_012274545.1 Fukomys damarensis
TGGGTCGCGCGGGGACCCGCGCGCACGAGCTGCCCGTGCGCCCCTACCCCAGGCTCGGTCACCACTCCGTGATCCCCGCCCGGGGCCTGGCCACGCTGCTTTCTAGCAAGGCTTGGATCCGGGTCAGCCTGAGCCCGGCAGCTGTAGCCCAGCTTGCCGGAGCCAGGGCGGATGGATGAGCTGTGTCCGTCGGTTCCGGCTCCCGACGCTGCTTCCAGGGCGGCTCGGGACCTGCGGCCGCAGGCGCGCGCTTAGAGACCTAATTTTGCCCCTCGAGCTCACCTTGCAGAGTTAAGAGTTTTGAAAGTTGATTTGCTTTTCTTTGAAATAACATCAGCCCTGACTTGGGAAGAGAATTTCAGGACGTTCTCAGGCCCGCTTTGGAATTTATGGGTCTAGTCTGAGGTTTTAAGCAGTCCACACCCAGCAGCACCGTGTTCTCAGCCTATTAAAAGTGCACACTCCTAGCTGTCTCTTTCTGTCTCCTTTGCGACCCCCACCACTCAGCCCCCCACCCCCATCTTTTCAGGCAGTGAATGAATTGAAGCCAGGACTTAGGTAGCTGAGGCGAAGGATGCCCTTGGAATTTGGAATGAGAGAAGATGTCAAGAGGGGTCCAAGGAGTCCTCTTGTCTAGCTCGCATTTCGCTCTTGAAAGCACCCAGGCATAAAGGATTTAAAAACTGTTTTTCAAAGATCGCATGGCTTTGAAAACCCACAGATGTATCCTACTTCACTGATACACTTGGACTGAGCTTAATAGGAGGGCTGAGCTTAATCGAGTCTTAACTGGGGCTCACATGTACAAAGGAGCAAATGTTTTATGGATGTGATTTAAATACAGTCCTACTCAATGCCTATAGATTTTTGTTGGCACCATAGTTGAATTCCTCTAGAAAACACAATTCTAGCCCTTAAAATTAATGCGAGGAAGCAAATGGGAGACCTGGGACTTTCCTCTCTACCTCAGCAGGGCTGGAGCAGGGATTTCCCAAAGGTCTTGGCCTGGGAAATACGTTTGGGTGATCAGGGTACCAAGTCACTACTGAATAAGCACTGCGTTGGCCTCGTGGGAAGTGCTCGCTAGTGGAACTGTGTGATCTCCATGCCCGGCCCTGGACAGGGCACCAGTTTGGTCTTAATCTTTTTTTCAGTCTGTGTGCTATGAAGACTGGCTGTGAGGAGAAAGGAATACACAGCCCAGAGTTTGGGGGGAGGGTGAGGATGGAGATTTTTGACTTGGAGTTTCTGTTTTTGCCTAGAATTGCTTTGTGATTGCAATCAATTTTCCTAGAGGGAGGCTGGGTCTTACCCTGTTCCCCTCTGCCCCCTGTCTTGCACCTCAGAGCTCCACTCTTGTCCTGGCGCTGGGAGTCTCAAGGCTCCAGTGCCCCCGACCCCGTTATCCTGTCCCCTTTGGAACCAGCTCATTTATCACCAAGTCCTGTCCACATTCTTCTGTGAGGTATCAAGGAACTGTTTCCCTGCCCCCACCTTAAACCATGTCCAAATTACAGTAATAATCTCCCCTCTTGACTCCCAGCCACGAGTTGCTTTCTTCATTTTAATCCATCTTCTTTCATTCTGACGGATTAATATTCCTAAAATTCTGATTTCACCCATCATCCCTGTCGAGATATCACAGTGGCTCCTAAGACTCTGCTTCTATGTGATTTTTCTCCTTCCGATATTTTGGAACATCCACTGCCTTCCACTAGGAACCAGACACTATCACTGCCTGCAAGGAGCTGATAGGGTAGTGGATGATAAAGGACCATCCCAGGGAGAAAAAGTAAAGAAACAACTGCAAAACAATACAGGGCTGGGGGCGGGGTGGGATTTAGCTCAGTGGTTCCGCCGCCTCTCAAGCGCAAGGACCTGAGTTCAAGACCTGGTACCAAAAAAAACAAAAAACAAACAAACAAAAAACAACCAAATACACCATTTAGGGTCGGGGATTTAGCTCAGTGGTTCTGCCGCCTGCCTCGCAAGTGCAAGGTCCTGAGGTCAAGACCCGGTGCCAAACTAAATAAATAAAATGAATACAGGGCTGGGGGCAGCTGTGCAAAGCATCAAGGAGACACAATGGAGGGAGAAGCTGATTCTGCATGGGAGGACCTAGGGCAATTACTGTTGGGCTTTGAAGCCCAAGAAGGAGTTCAAGGGAATGGAGAGGGCTAGAAGGTGGTGGGAGGAGCTGGAGCAAAGATGGGAGGCCGACTGCGACCCAACCCTTCCCTGCTGGATCCTTTATTCACTCCCTCCTGGTCTCAGCTGCCTGGACCCTGCACCATGCCCCTTGACGCCCCTCGACGCCCATCTCAGAAATTCAGATTTCCCCTCTACCATCTGCTAGCCCTTCTATCCACATCTGAATCCGAATTAGGATCTGGTGAAAAGAACAGGTTTCTGGAGGAGGAAAGACCTGAGAATGGCTTTTCTGTTTGGTTTTTCTGAGTCAAGTCAGCTCAGACTGAAAATGCCCTCCTTAGTGCTGAGGTTTCAGGCATCTGCAACCACATCTAGAGAGAGAATCAGCGTGTTAAAAGCTGCCTGAAGGGAGGTCTGCACTCTCAGGTGGGAGGCTCGCTGCCCTAGGCTGCCTTGCCGCCAGGTCCAGCCACAGGCGGAGAGTTAATGTGCCGCCTCCTTCTCACAGAGGCGCTGGCCTTGACCTGAAGGAATGGGCAGTGGAGAACTGCGCCTGAGGCCAGGGAAGAGCCCTTTCGGACAGAGGGGTTCAGTTCTGAAAGCAAAGTACAGACCGCTCACCCCACTTGAAGACATCTAAGCACCAGCTGTTCAGTCGCTGCTGGGGTCTGAGCATGTGTCAAGGAGGAAGATACCGTGTCTGTAAATCTCAGCTCCAAGGTGTCGTGTGGTGTGTGAAGGGCTGGATATTATAAAACCTCAGTGCAGACCCAAGAAATGAACACCCCAGCCACGCAGTTCCCCTGGAACAGAAGCAGCAGGTAGACTGTGGGTCTCCTCCCTGATGGTCCGTGGATGCTCTCTTGATCCCCTTTTCTTTCCATCTCATCTTTCAGCTGCCTCTACACCACACGCCATCTCCCCAGAGCCTCTCTGGAGCTGATCCTGTAGGTGGGAGTGTAGTCTTCTGCCCTCAGGCGTGGTCCTCAGGATCACGTACTGAGTCGGACTTGTGCCTCTGTCCTGTCCGGAAGGGTGGCGGCAGGCAGCCCACAACTGGGTGGGCAATGCTTGCCCCCCCCTCCCCGGCTGCTTGGCTGGCTGCCCGAGGCCTGGCCAGCAGAGAGCACCAGAGTAACGAGTGATTAATGGGCGCCTCATCTAATCTGCTGCCAGGGGAAATGAAGGGCCGGCCATGGGCGGGAGCCGTCTTGACCTGCTCCAGGTGGGCTGGAATGCGCCCAGCTCGGGATGGGGATTAAGGCTTGAAAGACAAGAGGAAATGAGATGTTAACCCTTTAGGCCTGGCCCCAGAGCCCCAGCATGAAAACCGCAGGAGAATCATCTTCCGGCATCTGATGTGAGGGTCACACTGACGCCTTGACTGATGTTGGCCACACGGGCGCGTGGTTACCCCGGGGAGGTGGGGGTGGCACAAGCAGTGCCTGTGACATAAGCATTTTTCTTATAGGCATGGACAGGAGAGAGAAGAAGATTAATTTCTCATGATGATGGATAAACGGACTTAGGGGAGGCTGCCCTACCTGTTTCCTTCCTGGAAGCCTTCCGATTATACCAGCAAGTTTGAAATGTGCTGTTTTCAAGTGTACTTTCCCCCCTTGAAATATGGCTCCTCTGATCACGAGTCCTTGGGAGGAAGATAAGCACAGGCGCAGGGGCAGTGGTGCACAGGTGACAGACAGGTCCCCAGGGCCAGGCCCTGGAGTGCTGGCCTAGGACCAGCACGCTCTGGGCTCCCCAGCAAGTTCCTTAAGCACTGTGCTGTGCTTTTTCTGTCCATAAATGGGGGTGTTGATAGTGCAGGCCCTGGTGAGATTCATGTGGGTGTAGAGTGCTTCAAACAGCCCGGGCCTGCAGCAGGGCCACTCCAATGCTAGCTGTTTTTTCTTGCCTGTGGGTTGAATTGCGGCCATCTCTTCTTTGGGAAGGATGCAAACAGCTCCTCCCCTAGGCTCGCTTGGGTGGATCCGAAACTTGCTCTTGATTGATCTCCCTGGTTTGACCCCTGCCCTTACATGCCTTGAATTCTGTCTCCTCCCTCTGCTGCTAGCTCCCTGGCCTCCTGCTGCCCTTTTGATTACACCACCCTGCCCCCTGCCTCCATCCCAGATGGGCAGACCGCTGGGGGCCGGGACAGATGGTGACATCTGCTGGGACCTCTGGTGGCACAGGCCAGTTCTGCACCAGAGCTGCTCACAACTAGTTTTGCTGTGACCCAGCAGGCCTGAGCATGGGGGCTGAGGATAGAGAAGTGAACAGAATTCCGAGGGCTGGAGACTGGCCTGGAGCAAAGCCCAGCGGTGCCCATCTCCTGGGTTCTCTATGCTGCCATCACAGCACCTCTAATGGCAGTGTCCTTGGTGGGGCTGGTAAGGTTCCCCTTTCCTGTGGTTCACAGGAAGGTGGGACCCCATGGTGGTAAGGAGGCCCTGTGAGACTAAGCAGAGCTTATTTATTAGTGGCTACCAGGTGAGCTCCAGGCTAGAGCTGTGGCCTAACTTTTGAACTGTCACTGCAGGGTATGTGCTGACAGTAGGGCCTTCAGTGCTGCTTACTGCCTATTCCAGAACAGACAGGTACCAAGCCTGCTCGACTGTAGTGATGCTTCGAATGAGTCTTTACTTGGCCTGCAGTTCAGAGGCTCACCTGACTAGCTAAGGAGGAGGAGCTGCTGATTAAGGAGCTCATTTCAGGTACAGGAGTTTACCTGGGTTAATTCGTGTCATCCCTTCTACAACCCTTTATTACTTTATTACTTCTGTTCTAGGGTCCCCAAAGCCAAAGCTCAGAGTGGCTGAGTTCCTTGCACAGGCTCACAGAGCAAATAGATAAAGAGTGATGTCCTCTTTAATGTCTTTATGAGATGTGCTCACGACTGTGAATGCGGCTGCCCAGTACCATCCAGGGGAAAGGCAGACCCCTTAGGGCTCATCCTCAGCCACCTCAGTCACTGGATCTGGCCCTGTCTGACTTCTGGCTCTTCCCCAAAGTCAAAATGACCATGCATGGTAAACGTTTCCAATCAATTCAGCACATCAAGGCAGCCAGGACAGTACAACTAAAGACACTTACAAAGGAACTCTTCCAGAACTGCTTCAGGAGGTGGCAACAGCAAGGGGATGAGTGTGGTCAAGGTGAAGGGGAGGATTTTGAGAGGGATTATCGTTCTCTCCTCTCCTTGACACAGCCTTATGCTTTGACCTAGCATGTGAACGTTGTCTTTTCACCTAGTATGATTGCAAGTAAACATTTCCCTTCTGACCTAGTCAGGGTATTTGAAAATTCATTTCTGAGCCATGTGATCTTCAGGTGAGAAGTAGGTGCTGTTCTCATCCCGCTGCGCGCTGCTCCTGGGCTCGGTGGTGAAGACCGGGGGAGGCCCAAGGGACAGCACCGGAAACAGAATGGGTGCTTGGTGGCTACGGCTGACTCTTCCTTTTCCTTATTAGTTACCCTTCTTTCTGTAGGCACAGGTTGGCGTATCTGCACACCTCCCTCTTAGCCAAGGATGTGAGAGGCGCTGCTGAGGGTGGGGACTTTCTGAGTTCCACAGAAGGGGATTATGTCCCTGTAGGTTCTCAGAGTCCCTTTGAAGTAGAGGGGCAAGGCAACCTGTGGTCCTGTATGGCCTTGCCTGTGTTCTCCCTCCTGCTGCCAGTCTCCCAGCCCTGTGAGGCATCAGGCAGAGCACCACGCATTGTGACTTGTGTGGCAGGTGAGGCTGAGGATGGCCTGATCTCTTTGAGCACCGGTTTCCAACTTGTGAAATGGCCTCACAATCTCTGCTCATAGTGCAGGAAACTGAGGAGAAAGCCTCTGTGCAGCAATGGCTCCTTCCTACCCTGATGTAGTGACAGTCAGCTTCCGTCATTTTATGGGAGGAAAGGTTCACTTCCGCTCACAGTGTACAGGTTTCCGGTCAGGGTCAGCTGACTGTTTCTTTTGGCCTGTGGCAGGCAGCGTGTCATGCAGGAGAGTGTGGCGGAGGACACTGCTCACCTTATGGCAGCTGGGAAGTGAAGAAAGAGCAGAAGTGGGACTGGGGTCCTAATATTCCTTCAAAGGCTCTCCCCAGGAACCTAGCTTCTCCCACGAGGCCCCATTTCTTAAAGACCACACTCCAGAGTGATACAGTCTTCCACACACAGGCTTTGGAGGACACATCCAAAAGATAGCAGGGATCAGGGGCCCACTCATGTGCCTTAACGAACATGGAGCATGAGGACGTCTGTCCATGTCACAGAGACAAGGTGACGTCTCGCCTTGGAGGGGAGTGCTCCTCACAGCCCAGGCGGGGCCAGGTGCGGAAAGTCACTCTGGTACATACTTTGCAGTGGCGAGCCGGGCGACCCAGAGGAAAAGCATCACCCTCAGATGGGTGGGAGACTCTGCAGAGTCTTGAGGGGGCCCCATTTTGACAGGAGGAGAGAACGAGGGAGAGAAGAAGCAGGAGCCAGTTATGTTTTATGGGAGGGCTGCGTTCTTGGCACTACACAGAGTTCAAATCACTCAGAATTAAAGCTTCTCCCTAGTGGTCCGTGTAAAAAGAGTACACATGTGCTTGATGTGGTCTCCGAAAGTGGGGTCCCGCATCATCTCCAGTGGAGTACAGTGGGCTTGCTCAGGACTTGCCTGCTTAGGGGACCTCAGTGCTTCTTCGAAATGGCTGTTTCTTTTGTCATCACATCCTCATCTCCATGTGTTTTCAGTCCCTCACTTGCACCACCATCTGACAGACTGTGTAGGTCAAGGGTCACCAAATTCTGCAAAGGGTCAAGGGTTGATGTTTTGGCTTTGCAGGCTGTGTGGTCCCTTTGCAGCTAATCAGAGCTGCCTGTTCAGCATGAAAAGAGCCACAGACAATCAAACCATAAATGAACAGGCATTTATGTGTTCCAATAAAATTTTATTTATGGACACTACAACTTGAATTTCATCATTATGACATCATTTTCACATGCTATAAAATGGGTCCCCCTCCTTTCTGATTTGGCCAGTTAAAACAAACAGGAAGGAGGTTTGGGTTGGCCCGGGCTGAAGCTTCCAGATCCCTGGTCTAGATGATTGGAACAATGAGTTTTCAAATATTCCTGTCATCAACAAAACCACTCATACAAGTTCTAGTGCTCAAAAGAGCACAGCTCAGTCCACAAGTTCTACCAGAAGATTGTGGGCATTTATCCACTTGCGTGGTACCAAGGTACACAGTTACTGCCATACGATTTTTGATTCTCTCAGTAGTTACTGTAATGAATTAAGAAATTTAAATCACATTATTTCAAAGTTTTGGCATTCAGTGACTTTATTAATAGTCGGCTTCCATATCTGCCAGTCCTATGGCTCCAAGGAACTGTTCAGGGAAAATATTCTTTAAAAATAACGGCATCTGTAGTGAACACTGAGGCTTTTTCTTGTCCATGACCTCTAATGCATTTACACTGTAGTGGATGTTATAAGTAATCTGGAGGGTTTTTTTTTTTTTGTATGTTTGTTTGTTTTTTGAGCAAACACGAGGGTGTACATAGATTGTACGCAAATACACAATTTTCTGTAAGGCAGTTGAGCAACCATGGATTTTGATGTCTGTGTGGTGTCTCTGAATGGGTCCTCCAAGGAGACTAAGGGATGAGTTCACTGTGTGACATTGTCATTTGTTACTGTAAAGATCTTCCCAGCACTTGTTTGTTACCGTGTGCCATCCCAGAGCCCAGCAGCCCTGCCTGACTCCCTGTGGCCTGATGGCCCATGGTAAGGAGTTTGGAAGTTGATTTTGGCTGGAATTGTTATTGTAAAAGCCAGGGGAGGGCACAGAAGGAGCACCCAGCTTGCATCTGGTGCATGGTGAAAGTGGGACTGACTTTTGTCCCTTCTCTTCCCTTTCCTTTTCTCTCCACTGGCAAGTTCTGTGTATTTGGTCAGCTCCAAAACATGATGAGCCTCTTTGAAATCGTTGCTTTGGTTCTTTCCACATGCAATAAAGTCACTAACCTTTTTAAATGGAAACAAAAACAAAGGCTGTTAGAAAGCAGTTTCCCCTCCCAGCTCACCAGCTCTCCCTCTCTGGAGAATAAGCAGCAATGTGCCAAGCCTGGTGGCCGGACAGGTCTAGGGAAGGCAGCTCCAGCTGGGTGCAGACCCTGCCCTCCAGCCAGGAGGGGGGCGCCAGGCCCGCTGGCTGCTCTACATTCCACAGCTCCTGGGTGTATCTTGGTGTCAGGGATTCCAGCAGAAGGAAAGCCAGGATCCTCTCCAGATGGAAGACAACCAGCCTTGAAGGTGACTGGGATGCTGTGGCTCTTGGCTCTGGAGCACGCTTTTGCTGTGTGTGTTGGATGGAAGGCCTGTCCTGAGCAGACGATGTTTGTGTTGTTTAGGGGGCGTTGGCGCATAGCCATGTGTGCTTTCTAGCCTGGGGTCTGGCAGGATGTGAGGGGAGGCAGCTGCTGTCCTTGCGCTGGGAGATTTTTTATTATTATGCTGGGCCGGGGGCTGGCATTCCTCCTGTGGTCTGGGTGTGCTTTGGTTTATAGACATGTGCTCTTGGAGATGAGTGTTGAACCTCAAGTTGGCCATCAACTTGTCATTTGACCTCCAGCAATCCATTGCCCTTCCCTGGGTCACTAATTCTTCATCCCCAAATGAACACAGATAGACTAAATTGTTTCCAAGAGCCCATTCTCAGTGGGGAAAGGTGGTGAGCCCAGGACTCTACTCCTAAACCACAACAACCAGGCATCCCATTACTTCTTACCATGGTGCTCAGAGAAGCCCCAGTGACTGCGTAGGGCTCCTCCTGCCACGCAGCGGAAATGAGACCATGAATCTCCCTTAAATTCCCACTGTGGTGCCAGGGACAGCTACATATGGCCCCATAGTAAAGCACTCCAATCCTCCCAGGGAAGTATCAGAAGTAATGACGACAACTTCCCTTTCCTTCTTGGTGTCAGTGGACTTTGTCCCCACTTGGCCTCAGCAAGGTAGGCATCCCTCCTTTTGCTGGGATGGCATCAGAGGAAGCCAGCTGATGTGGAGAGTTTAAATAAGATCTAGGGCTCATAATACATCCCCCTTAAATATCCAGATGTTGGTACAAAGTCATCATGTAAAAACCAGGAATCTCCAAACTTAATGAAAATAAGCAATCAATGGCGGCCAACACTGAGATGATAGAGATGTGAAAATTATCTGACAAAGATTTAAAAACTGCCATCATAAGGCTGCTTCAATAAGCAATTATTAATGCACTTGAAAGAAATAGAAAAGAAAAAAATTCAGCAGATGGATTGGATTGATTGGTTGATTTTTGGTAGTGGGGCTTGGACCCAGAGCCTGACAAATGCTAGCTACCACTGAGCAGCATCTCTAGTCCTGGACATTTTAGTTTTAGAAGTTTTTTGAGTATTTTTGGTACTGGGAATCGAACTTGGAATGGCAAGGCACGCTGTGGCACCACTGAACAAAATCCCTGACCCTATTTTTAGAAATTCAAAAGAAAGTTCATTGTAAATCAACAACATACATCGATTTATGGGTTACAAAGTGATGTTACAATTTATGAATAGTAGATGTGATGGAAAAATATGTGTTTAAATAACAACTGTATTACAGTAAAAGACACATTGCCATGAATCCCCTCCAAATTCCTCACCCTCGCTTCAAACACATTTATCCTGTTGTTCTTGCCACTTTTTGCAGCAGCTCTGGACGTCCTCTTACCTGTCTTTAGTTGTGTTGTCATGGCTGCCTCAATGTCCTGAATCAGTTCGAAACATTGACCTTTCGTGGTCGTTTTGACTTTGGAAAAGAGCCAGGAGTTACATGGTACCAGATCAAGGGAATAAGGAGGATGAAGCACTGAGCCTGCTTTTCTCCTGGACGGCATTTAGTAGCAGCATTAGACCCTCATGAAAGAGGACTCCAGAGCTGCTGCAGAAAGTGGAAAGAGTAATGGGATGAGTGCGTTTGAAGCGAGGGTTAGGTTTTTGAGGGAGATTAATAACAATATATTTTCTACTGGTCATTTAAAAATATTCACCATATTTTTATCACTTTTGTACTATGTAGAATAATTAGGTCAAACTAACCTTTCATGTCAAGCTACTTTTTTGTAGTAAGAACATCTGATATGTACTTCTCGGCATTTTAAAGTGCACAGTATACTATCGTTAACTATACTCACTGTGCAGCACAATAGACTTAAACCTTGATCTTCCTGTCTGAGACCTTGTACCCTTGGGCCATCGTCCCCAGTGGCCAAGATGCACTCTGTAGCATCAGTAGCCACCATGCTACTCTCTGCTTCTATGAGTTCAGTTGTTTAAGATTCCACTTACAGTGAAAATGCATATTTGTCTTTCTGTGCCTGGCTTGTTATACCAGTACCTAGTATAATGCTGTCTACTTCTGTCCATGTTGTTGCAAATGACAAGATCTTTTTTTTTTTTAAGGCTGGATAGTATTCCATTGGATACATGAATCACATTTTCTGTATGCATCCCTCTGTTGATGGACACTTGGTTTGATTCCTGACTGGGCCATTATGAAGAGGTCACTGCAGTGAACACAGAAATGCTGACATTTCTGTGATAACCTGAATACGAATCTTTTGCAGTTACACCCGGCAGAGGGATTGCTGGATCACACAGTACTTCTATTTGGGTGACCTAATTGACCGTCCCATTAACAGCATAAGGGCTCCCTTTTCTCCACATCTCTGGTCCCTCTTATCTTTAGTCATCCTGATGGCAGATATTCTGACAGGTGTGAGGTGACAGCTCATTAAAGTTTTGTTCTGTGTTTTCCTCACATTTGCTACACTTGTCTGGATGGTGGTTAGGAAGCTGTGGACCTTCTTCACCTGGGAACAGGCTCATGTGGAGCTGATGAGGCATCCCCTCCTTCTGCTTGGGTGGGAACCAGCAGGAGGAGACAGGAGGGCGGGTCCTGAGATGTTGGGCTTAGAGGAGGTCAGCACAAGGGAGCGGGAACAGCAGCCAAAGCATTCAGTTCATTAGGGAGGCCTGGCCATTGCCGACATTTTCTAGATCGATTTGGATCATGGAGAAAGCGGACAAGACAAGCAGGAAAAGCAGCTTTGTGTGACTTTAAGCTGTGATGTCGAGTTAAAGGAAGAGAGTCTGGGGACAGCTTGGTTCTTTAGAAGCCCAAACTGCCTCCGCTGTCTTCCTTGACCTCCAGGTGACCTTTGATCCTGACTTTCCTCTCTTGGTTTCTGTGGAAATACTTCCTAGTTTACCCGATGGCTGCTTTGTGTTATCGGGATCTTTTAATCAGCACATGCACCTGACTTCAACTCAACCTAAGAGCGTACCAGCCCCTCGCAGAATGGTGTCAAGGACACAAAGTACGGTTTGCTGGATGTCTGCTCCCTTCTGCAAGACTCTGCAGGGCCTTTCTACATATATTGCACAGCAGCAATTGCTAAAAATCATTGATTAGATTTCTATCTCTTAAAAAAATAAGGCCATAACTCAGATGTGAATTGCAGAGCCGCAAAAGGCAAATCCTTTCCCCCGATGTTCAGAAGCAGCAAGGGCCAAACGCCCGTCTGGCGGATGTGTGGTGGCTGCTGCTGTCTGCACCAGAATGCATTCTGGATGAGCAAATGTGACGGGGATCCAAGGCCAGAGCTCCCCGGAATGAGCAGGGCCAAACACAGCTCATGCACATCCTCTGGTTGGAGCCCGTGCTGCAGCCTATGTTGGGGGCCAGGGCAAGTAAACCAGCAGCTCTTTGGAAATGCATGTTTGATGCCTGTGTCAGGAGACCCAAGGTCTGGCACAAGGTAACACTAAGTCATTCAACGATCAAGGGAGTTCAGGTTCAAATTATGCTGCTGCCACTTGTTAGTTATGTGACCCTGGGCTCTACCATTCGCAGCCCTAGCTTCCTTTGCTATAAAATAGAGATAGTAATAGCACCAGCCCCATAGGATTGTCTTGAGAATCAATTAAAACAGTGTTTGGTAAGTATTTAGCACAACCTGTCCTATATGATTCACTTTATAAATGTTACTTTTTGAAATTCCTAGTCCTGCCATTTGCTCCGAACTAGTCCTGATGTCTTATTCTGCATATCATATTTCTTTTGCAAATCAGTTTATTCCTCCTTGAATCATAAGTACAAAGTAATGGAGTATTACTTCCTGGGAATCTCGGTAGTCCACACTTCTGCCCCCTCTGTGGGTCGGTACTGCCACAGGACTAAGGGGTCGTGGGACATGAGCAGCGGGGATTCACAGTACTTCCTGGAGCTGTTACCTTGATCCTCTGTGCTTTCTTTTACTTTTGTTGTTGCTGTTGTTTGCTTGTTTTTGTTTTTTGTTGTTGTTATTGTTTTGTTTTTTTAAGACAGCATCTTACTATGTAGTCCAGACAGGTCTTGAACCCACTATGTAGCTCAGGCTCACCTTGAACTCATGATGATCTTCCTGCCTCAGGCTTCTGAGTGTTGGGATTACAGGCGACCACCACCGTGCCCAGGCTCATTTACTTTTTGAGACAGGGTCCTGCTCATAAAGCTGTTCACGTAGCTGATCCATAGCTACGTGCTACATAGCCTAGGCTGACCTCGTACTCAAAATCCTCCTGTCCTCCTGCCTCAGTCTCCCCAGTGCTAGGAGTATTACAGGTGTGCAACCTAACTATCCTCCATGTCCTTGTTTGTTCACTGGATGGAAACAATCCAGCCAAAGACTCGGAGGCACAGACAGTTGATAGAAAGAGAATGGGTCCCTGTGTACCTGGGTGGCTCACAGTGACCCTGCCAGCTGACTTGGAACAGGGAATTGAACAAAAACCC
This sequence comes from Fukomys damarensis, assembly GCF_012274545.1. Taxonomy (NCBI): domain Eukaryota; kingdom Metazoa; phylum Chordata; class Mammalia; order Rodentia; family Bathyergidae; genus Fukomys; species Fukomys damarensis. The sequence continues at coordinate 21,227,813 of NW_022900937.1, forward strand.
TTTTATTGTGCTAAGCTGTTGAAATTTTGTTTTGCAGTAATTATCCTACCTTGCCAAAATAGCTACCAAACTAGGAGAGTATAATCATAATACTTCGTTGCAGATGAAGTTTGCAATAAATGATGTTTATTTCATCCACAACTTGTAAGGTTTTGGGTTGAGCCATTCCTTTAGGAAACAATCCATAGGGATTTATTGAATGGATGTGGTACTGGCTCTCTGTGAGTTTGTTCTTTTACAGTTAATGCATCTGGCACACCCTCTTCCCTTGAGCCGCATGCATGTGTGTATGTGTGTGCACACAGATGTACAGAAGAGCTTGCCGGAGTATCGAGGGGCAGTGTGTAGGCAGCAGGATCCAGGCCTTGTACTGTAAGGAAAGCAAGGTAGACTAAGACCTTTCAGGAGGAAGGAAAGGAGGCCTGAGCCAATACTTTTATTTTGTTCCGTGGCCATTAGCCTTTGGCCAGGGTGTCTGCAAGAACACTGGTTTTGGAATGAGCCAGATCATTATTTGGAGAAGGCTCCAAGTAGCACATGAGAAAACCCAAAGTTCCGATGTCCAGCTCTGCTGTGACAGTCTGATTGCTTTCTGGGGGTCGTAACCTGCTCTTGGCAGAGGGTGCTGGGAGACGTTAAGGCTGGTGGGAGGAAGGCTGGACCTCCATGTGTCCTTGGTTGCTAGGTCAGGTGCATCCATCAGGGCTGTTTGTTTGGGTGTTGGAGGCTTTAGCAGTGGGATGGAGAATGTGGTCATCGTTGGAAACTTCAGAAGCAGCAGTTCCAACGGTAGTAGTTGCTCTTGGGATCTTGGATTGGATCACCACCCGTGTCCTGGAAACACAGCACAATCCTGCTTTGAAAAGAAGAGCCTCTATGTGAGGTCGAATAGGGGCTTTTCTGTCATCCCACAGCACCTCCTGCACCCCAGACTCGGTGCTAGGCACTGGGAGTATAAAGTGCTGGAGGGAGGAAAGATGAACACAGATCTTAGTGATGCCCTGGAACAGTTGCAAGGTTGGAGGGTTCTGTAAGAAATGTAACTGCTATAAATCAAAAAACTCAGTTATGTCTGGGAGGAGAAAGCCCTCCGATTCCATCTCCCTTTAATCTGTAGTATCGTGTCATCTGAAATTGAAAAAGCAATTTGGTACAGAAGCAGGAACAAATGGCTCATTTATTTTAAATACCTTGCCTGCCTGATATTGCTGCCCTTGAATATTTTCCTTAGTTACCTGGGAAACATTTTATTTGAGAATTTAAAACAAATCTTGGACACCGAAGTTAATGACTGTGAAAATGATGTAATTTGCATTAAAATCCTTAACTAATCTGTGCTGATTGCTTAGTTTCTCCAGGTAAGGAAGGGGAAGCCAGGGCTTTTACTTAATGAGTAACAAAGCCCTGGGTAATGTGTTTGCTTGCAAGTAGCCAGAGAGCTTTAAAAAAAAAATCCTAACATTTTTTTCCTAACTTGGGTTCTGTGGGTTTCCTTGTTGCTCGGACAAGCCAGCCCAGCTGCAGAATGAGGGTTCCATGGGCAGAAATGAATTGCGTGGCTGAGTGTGAATGTGACGGGGAAAAAAAGGTGGGCCCTATGAGATGTAGGGGAAAAGACCATAAGCCAGCGACCTGTTGAGCAGCCCATCCTCTGGCTGTCTTCTGGCTCTCCTCCTGCAGCAGGAGGCTGGGATGTGACCAAGTCCAAGGCTTCAAGGTTGGCTACCCTGTATCGCTCTTGGTCTTGGGCAGGATTTCCTGGAAGGGTTGTGGAGATTTATGACCAAAACAGAGGGCTTGGGAGATTGGACCCTGCACAGAGACAGCACGAATCTGTAGGTTCGTCTTCCATTTCCTTTCTAGGGCTCTGTAGACATTTACTGAGCGTGCACAAGAGCAGCTATGGAGAAACCAGACAAGATCCCTGCTTTCTAGGGGTTAAAAATCTGCAAGTAACATGTTATTCATTCTCCATCCATCCATTTATCCATTTATCCAGTTTTTGTTGCATGTCCTCCCATACCAGGCTGCGTGCCTGGTGACAGGGCATTTATAAAGATGATTAAAGCAATCCCTGTCCATTGAGAAGCTTCTTACCAAGTGAGGGGTGAGTGAAGACAGCAAATGTCTGGAATCTGTTAAGAGACAATGACCCCATCTCTGTTAAGCTTCTAGAACACGTCTTGTACTCTCGTTGGCTGATTCAGTGGCCCACTGTGCTGTTAGTGATGACTGTTTAAAGGATGTCCCTCCTTCCCTCTTATTCTTCCCACTTGCTCTGGATAATCTTTTCTATTTAAGCAAGGAAAAGAAGAAACAAGCCTCCATTTCCTGCCTTTTGATTCTTTAGCCTTCTTTTCTTGGCCGACAAAGCTATTTCTGCCATCTACCATGTATTCTCAGGGACAACGGGGACACTGCCCATCACTGTCCTGGACGTGTCCCCCACCTTGGTACCGTGCAGGTCAGGCTTGTCCCCAGCCTCCTCCCTGGTTGCTGCTTCCCAGACTTTTTCTCTCTACTGGCTCAGGGGACACTTTTGGGTGCTCTGTCCCCAGTCATTCACGCTGTGTTCTTTCTGCGTACTGAGTCTGATCATTTCCAAGCATACAAGTTGTTGGGTTTTGTTGTTGTTGTTTTGATCTAGTTTTGTTTGTCATGTTTGAGACTCCAGAAGCCTTTCTGTCTACTGAGTCATCATCTTTCCCAAATCTTATGCCTTGGGCAGATGTCTGTTTCCTGTATGGGAGACACTGCCGACTTACTGGGAGGCCTCGATTTTGCTTAGGATGGCATAGTGTGTGCTGTGTCCTATCTCAGGTGCTTTGTGAAAGGTGATTTCTGACTCTTTTGCCACTTTTCTAATCAGGGGGGACAAAGTGGTTGGGACCTCTCCCGATGCTTCAAGCTGACACCCTGGTACTTTTGTGCACAGACAGCCAGAGGGCCAAGTAGGGGTGACAGTGGCAATGGTGGATGGTTCAGAGTTCCTTGAGAGGAAGATGGTGGTGGGGCCGGAAGGCAGGTTGGGGATGTTGATGGAAATGGGACAGGACAGTATCTGTGCCTAGCATGGTGAGTTTTGACTGTTGAAACCCTCAGGAGCAGCTTTCAAGGGGAAGCTGGTAGGTTCTGAGACCTTGTCCCTGCCTCTTATGACCAGGCGCTGGATTGAGTCTCTGCAACCACCTCCTTCTAAAATTCCAGGCCTTCAGTCTTTGCTGGTGACTCACTTCCTTCCCCAAGGAACAGTGCTTTTGTTTGTCTGGGTGGTTGCTGTACATTATGGAGTCCCAGGCATGTGTGGGGGCGGGAAGGAGAGATGAGGGGGTGGTTTGGGTGCCTGGAGTGGCCTCTGGGACCGTACTCCAGAGGGGGACTCCAGAGGGAGACTCAGGTACGGGCTGCGGCTGGTGGGGCCTCCCACGAGCTCCCACAGTTCTTGAGGAGAAGGGGCAGGAAAAGTGCTCAGTAGATTTCTGGGGTCAGAGAGCCATTTTCTGCCCTGGTTTAGACCCATCATGGCCTCTTTCTTTCCCCTCCAACCTGAGACTGGAGGCCTCCTGGCTATGGGGACTGTGGCTGAACCAACTCAGGTGACTTTCTGTAGCATCTCTGTGGAATGGGAATAAGCTGGGGCCCCACCCTCCAGGAAGCATGTGCTCTAACAGAAACTAGATTGCTCAAGTTTTTGTTCACTGTCAAGGTTATAAATAAATCAACAGGAGCAACCCTCAAAAGGCCCACTCAGCCCCATGGATAGCGTTTACTCAATCCACGTAGTATACAGTTGCCAAGTGGATTTCCAGGAAATTCCATTTCCCCAGGTCCCTCCCTTCCCCACAGATGACAATGGCTCTTTCTTGCCCATCCCATCAAATTGGGCTGTAGACAACATGGCTTTGTCTCATCTTCTCAATTTTATTCCCCACAACCACAGTTACAATCTTCTGCTGTCTCTGATCTTCCAGAGCAAGGACTGTGAAGTTCTCTGACTGTGAGCTACAGTCCTGACAGAGTTCTTCACTCATTCTGCCTCTCTTAAAAAATGCTGCTCATTGCCCATGAGGTGAATTTCCTGACAGACCCGCAGGTGGCGACCCTCGGTTTGGGAAGCAGAGATGACAGCACGGGGCCAGTCATGAACACCCAAATGAACCCCAGGAAAATGGCGGAGTGACACTGAGAAATCTGGTCATCCACACATAGAAGAATGGATCTAGGCCCATGTCTCTCAAATGGAATTAAAACAAAACCAAGGTGGATCAAAGACCTAGATATAAAAACAGAAACCTGGAATCTACTGGAAGATAAAATAGGTAAAACTCTTGGAGACATAGGTATGGGCAAGGATTTTCAGAACAGAACCTCAATTCCATAGGAAGTAGCACCAAAAAAAAAACAAATTAAAAATCTGTGGAGCGAAGAAACAATAGAGTGAAGAGACAGCCTGCAGAATGGGGAAATTTTTTTGCCAGCTATTTCTTTTACAGCAGGCTAACATCTAGAATATATAAAGAGCTCAAAAAAAAAAAAAAAAAAAAAAAAGTTAGACCTCCCCTGCAAAATGACCCAATGGAAAAATGGGCAGTTGAAATGGATGAATAGACGCTTTAAAAGAGGAAGTACAAACGGCCAATAGATACATTAAAATTGTTTAGCATCTTTGACCATTAGAGAAATGCAGATCAAAATGACACTGAGATTCCATCTTCAGCAAGAATGGCCATCATCACACACTGAAACGAGACACAATGGTGGGGTTGTGCGTGTGGCAGGGCACTTTTCTACCTTCTTGGTGGGATTGTAAACTAGCACCCACTATGGAAATCAGCAACATACAGATTCCTCAAAAAACTAAAACTAGAAATTCCATTTGACCCAGCTTTGGGGTGTTTTCCTGAAAGAGTTAAGGATATCATATTACAGTGGTCCACGCAGACCCATGTTTATAGCGGCACAACTCATAACAGCTAAATCTTGGAAGCAGCCTGTATGTCCACCAACAGATGACTGGATAAAGAAAATGTGGTATCTACTTACATGCAATAGAATTCTTACTACTCATAAGGATAGATTTGAGTCATTTGTAGGACAACGATGCACCTTGAGATCATAATGTTAAGCGAAGGAAATTAGACACAGAACGTTCAGTATTGTATGCTTTCTCTTATCTGTAAACCCAAAATATAAATAAAGTACAAAATAAAAGATGATAGAAAACAGGGAGACAGACTTTGTAGAGATAGAAAGAGGGAAGGTAAAAAGGATGAGACACAGAATGTATATATAACAATTTCCCACAGTGAATGTACTTTTGATATATTGTAAATGTATACTAATAAAAAGCATTCATTATATTTATAAAGACAAAAATAGAAAATGGCAAAGCTGGCAATTCTCCTCAAGCGAGCTCCTTAGACATATTTTGAAGTAAAAGTGATCAAATCTGTAATACTAGAGTAGTGGCTTCGAAAAACTTGTTTTTTTTTGCACTGATTGTCAAAAATTTTTTTACATCAGTAAACCATATCTTATGCACACAACTTGAGTATATACATTTGTTTTTTAAAAAGTTTCACCTATCAGTGTACTGTGTGATGACATAAAAATACATCCCAACTATAAATTTTGCAATGGTGAGATAAGGATGAACGAGGCCATATTTTAAGTAGCTTGCTAATTGTGATGGTTTATTATCAGCAGATATATGAAGGCATGATGCACATAAAGGATAGGCCACGTTGGTGGTATCCACAGCAGCTATAAATCTGTTTTCCAGCTGTTTGGATAGTTTATGTTTTGTGACTGATGTCTTAGACTGGCTTAGACAGCCCCCGCTCTGTAGACCACGGTCCACCCAGGACTTTTCCTTCAACATTGTCCTTTCTTTCCTGACAAAACTAGAAAAGTTCCTTGAACACTTCCCTTTTCTACCTCTGTTCATCTGACATTGGGGGTGGGTAGGGAAGGTCACTTTTGACATCTCCTTCCCTGGTCCCCTCAGCCAGTATTACCATGTGCTGGGGGTTCTGCTGCTCAGAAGAAGTCAGCTCTTTGCTTATTCCCGTTGTTGCCACTCCATCTTGCTCCCTTTTTCCTCCCATTTCTCCTGCATCTTTCCCACACAATTCTCTCTGTCTGAGGTGTTCCTTGCTGACTCCTTCTCACCCGCCAAGCCCACTGTTGATAGAGGTCTCTGCTTCAGAGGAATCTTCTCTGACTTCTGCCCATGGCAACTTGTATGGTACCTTGGACTTTCTCCTTCATGGCTCTTACCACAATTTCATCTTTATAATTATTGTGTGTTTCATTTGTTTAAAGTGTAGATAGTTCTTTTGCACTTTAGGTAGTAATTTCCTTGAGACAGGGCCCAAGCTGCCCAGACTGTGTGTGTGTGTGTCCAGCACCCAGGTTATGCAGTCTCCATAAACATTTAATACGCACACAACCCTATATAGTGGTTATAGAGTCCCTCCTATTTTGCAGATAAGAACATTGAAAGACAGGTTAATTGGTGAATAAATGGGGGTGGTGTTGGTCTCACTCTCAGGTCTTTCAGGTGGCAGGGTGCACACTCTTTCCAGCAAGTCCAGACTCCTCCTTTAGAACCTGCTTGGGCCAAGGCCTGCTTTAAGGTTCCATCTTGCCCGCTGGAGCCAGGCCAGCCCTCTATGGCAATTCTGCTTCTCCTGAACCAGCGTGCTTTGTCCTTCTGATCTGGGGGAACACACTTAATCCGTATTGTTCTGAACAGCACCGCCAGCCCCACGGTCCACATCCCGAACCCGACCCACCTTGGATGGATTGTAAAAGCAAGAACCCACATTACTGCATCCCTGTTGTGAATCCTGCAGCCTTGCAGGGGACCTGAGCACACCTCCTAATGAGTGAATAGCTCTCGATTAGCTGTTGGTATTAGGATCTTGGCCAAGGCTTTTTCTGATTTCCAAGCCCCCTGACTCTGTGTGCACCAGCTCTGAAGCCAAGAGCAAGAAGACCACGCCTCAAATTCAGAGAAGTCTTAATTGCTCCAATTTGCACTTGCTGGCCCTCTTCCTGGTAGATCTTAGCATAACTTCAGCTGAGAGCCAAGAATTTAAGGGTCTTCAGTCCATGAGTAATTTCATGAGTTGCTGATGGCTAATTAGGGGTGATTACAGTTAAGAGGCTTTATTTTCTTAATACTCCCAGAAAGGGCTGGTGGTAACTGTTAAAATCTGGATTCTTTTTTTTCCCTGTGAATGGACCTGTCTGATTCTCGTGACTGTCTTTTTCATAAATCTTTGTAATTTATCTCTCCACCCTGAAGTCCTGGGAAGAGTGCAGAAAGCAACGATTTTAGGAAACTGCCTTTGTGAGAAGGGTCTCGGTACACCTTTCAGCCTGGCTTCATTATTTGTCTTCCCTGCAAGGAGAAGCTGGAGGGGTGGAGGCGGGACCTGCTCTCTCCTCAAGTTCCGTCACACTGCAGCCAAACCGCCCATTCCTGGCTTTCTGATGCTATTTATAGCTTGCCTTTGAAACCATTGGCTTGCTTGACGATGTTTAGAAACTCTGTTTAGTGATGGTATCTGAGTGAGGCACTATTTGCAGGCCAGGGGCTTTGCTTACCTACTTTTACTCTGATGCCATACTTTCAGTGTGCTTTACCTTTTCTCACACGTGTGCCGTTGGAGCTACCAATAACCGAGTACCACTTACTGCCAGCCACGGGCCCACATGTTGTATATGTTCCCTGATTTAATCTTCACAATGACTTTATAGTTGTTGTGTGTGTGGCATGAGTGTGTATGTGTGTGTGTGTGTGTGTGGTGCTGGGGATCAAACCCAGGGCCTTGTGTATGCTATGCAGCCTCCGTATCACTGAGCCATACCCAACCCTAAGCAGTTTTTAAAATATTTTATTAATTTATTGAGATAGCATTCGTATGCTGTACATTTCACCAATGTAGCATATACAGTGGTGCCTTGGTTCACGAACTTAATTCATCTCATGATTCTGGGGGAAAACGGCAGTGTTCATTCATGTTCCTTGTCCAATGTATTCCATCCGAAAATAGAAGCAAATTTTGCCAAACAGAAGCATTACCGAACAATTTGGTTCACAAACAAAAGCATTTGGCAAAATTTTGTTTTTGTTTGCAAACTCTGCATCGAGTGCCAAACATGACCGTGGCCATCTTTCCTGCACACACACGGATGTGGCCATCTTTTCCAGAATCGTGGAACAAAGTCACATTCGTGAAACGAGGTGCCACTGTAATTCAGAGCTTTTTGGTATATTCGCAGCGCTGTGAAAAGCATCACTGTTACTGTTAGATCATTTTTAGTCACTCCAGGAAGAAGTACTATACCTTTCCATTAACTCCTCCTTATCCTCAGCCCCTGGCAGCCACAAAAGCATCCACCTATTCTGGTTATTATAAATGGAATCCTATAAGGCCTGCCTGGTTGTGTCTGGCTTCTTTCTCGAAATATAATGTTTTCAGGTTTCATTCATGTTGTAGCACATGTTGTATGAGGACATCTTTTCTTTTCATTGTACCCACATGGCACCATTGGAGAAACCAAGGTACTGTACGAGCATACGCAATGACTTTCTGGGGTTAAGTAGTCTGGAATGGGGGGCTGGGTTTCCAGTGCTGCTGCACCTGATGCCAACTCCCCCATCAGCTCGGAGTCACAGGCGATCATCGTGAAAGTAACTTATTGAGCATTTTCTGCGGGTCAGGTGCTGGGCTGAAAGGCTGTCCTATAAACTGTCACCTCATGTTCATGCGTGACACCATAGCTGGCCAGTGGAATTTTTTGTTTCACTATCATTCATTTTGTGTTCACTTCCGGTTAGTCTGGCGGGACTCCAGCATATGCCTAAGCAAGTGATGCTAACAGTAACGATGTTTGTTTCTGTAGGAGTTGAACGCCACTGTCACCTGCAGGTCATTCCCAGCACCTCTGAGGAGCCCTTGCCCTAGCCTGGCCTCGCAGGATCATGGCTTCCCATTTTGTGAGCTTTCTCGGGTAAGTAAAGAGCTTCTTAAGAAGTCAGGGGGCGAGGGTGTAGCTTAGAGGTAAAGCACCTGTTTAGCCTGCATGAGGCCCTGGGTTTGAGCTCTAGTACAAAAACAGAAGAACATGAAACTCAAAGTTTGCATTTGACTGTGCGGTTTCTTACAGTGGGTTGGTTTTAAGGGTGTGCGTCTCACTGGTATCTTCATATCATATGTGCAGGTGGGCAGTTGTGTCCTGCTCAGAGGGCTCCCAGATCCAGGCTCTCTGTGCTGTGGGAAGAGGCCCACGTAGCTTGTGTTCTGTACCAGTCTCAGCTATTTTCTGGGAGGCCTTCACTAGACCTCAACCAAAAGTATATCTTTTTTAGTCTAAAACTAGGACTGGGTCACCGGGTATTGACCATGGTTTGTATGACAGATTTGAAGAACATTTTAAAATATTGCACAGTGGTTACCACCCCACTGATCTTGACGTAGTCCATCTGGGGTTACTAAAAGATGCTTTCTTGGGTCCCTTCTGCTCAGCACGGCTGTGAACATTAGAACTTGATCCTTATATCAAGTATGTGTGGTAAGTCCACCAAGTGTGGTCACTCCTGTTACGTAGGTCAGAAACTCAGTAGTGTCCCCTTACTTTACATATAGTCGGAATAATGGTTCTGGTCACTAGAACTATAATCCATGCTATATTTGCTTTCAAACTAAATTTTTTTTTTTTTTTTTTTTTTTTTTGCAGTGTTGGGGATTGAACACACAACCTCATGCATACTAGGCAAGCACTAAGCCGTGACCGCAACCCCCACCCCTCAAACTACTTATTTATTTATATGTTCAGGCTGGCTCTGAACTCACTATGTAGCCCAGGCTCTCCTCAAACTCAAGGGGAATCCTCCTGCCTCTTCCTCCTGAGTGTTAGGATTATGGCATGCACCACCACACCTGTCTCCCCTCAGACATTTTTAGAAGCTGAAAGGCTTTTAAAACTTCCTTGCTCAAAACGCTATAAAATCTCAATGTATAAAGTAAACCATGGTAGTATTTAATATAGATTTACTCTAAGTTCAAATGTAGAACATCTAAACACTATGAGGTCAATAAATCAGCTGTGATAAAAACCAAAGTTCAAAGCCAGGACTTCTGAATGATAGCTAAGACCTTTTCCTCAGCACCTTGTTTATTTGTACTTATTTTAGCTTAAGACTGATCTATACAGGAAAGAATTTGTAGTTGGTAGCAATTCTGTAATGAAATTCACCTTGCAATCAGTTTTAGAGAAATGAATTCACAACCTGCATGAAGGGAAGGAAGAAGCACTTGCTGTTTCAAAGTCGAATCATGAGGAATATCTTACAGTTTTTCCTCTCCGGGACTATCTGTTAGCCCCAGATGCCTACAACTCACAATAAAAAATAGAATGGCCGATGATCTGTCATTATGACTGTGCCACATATGATGGTCCAGCCAGGGCAAGCACATTCACCAAGGAGCTGCTTCTGGGCCTGTGACTGACATCTGGTTGAGTCTGTGCTGCAGTGTGTGCTTCAGTACATCATGGCTTATATACTTTTGCATGAGCGGACTTGTGCAGGCCTGAAATCCAAAATCCCACGGAGAACTACGAACACCTTCATCAGTACACAGTCACACACGTGTCAGATGTGGTCAGGGAGGTAGGGAAATCTTTATTCTGAGGCCTGTGTGATATGTGAGCATTGACAGAGCAGTCCAAGTTAATGTTTGGGAGTCTCTTCAGAGGTGAATATGTGGTGTCCAGGATGAAGGATCACGTGTGGATTTGTAAATCTTAGTCTTAAAAAGTTTAGAAGCTGTTTCAAAGCACAAAAAACACATCCAGTTTGTGGAAGCCCTGAAGAGCTGCTCGCTATAAAAGAACAGGACAGTGAGAAATGCAGTTGGGTCTCTGGGTCACTGCAGGACCACAGCATGTGACAGCCCCAGGACCCAAAGGGTACAAAGAAGTAGAGGTCATAGAGCTAGGTCAGGAAGACCAAGCATAGGCTGAAAGGTGGTGTAAAGCTGGCTGTCATCAAAAAGGCTCTTAAGAATACCTGAGAATCCTCCAACCATGTGGGCACCCAGGCTGCCCAGGAAGGGTGTTTCTTGGGAGAAGACCCTTCTGCAAAGTTTTCCTTGATGTCCTGGAACTGGAATGGATGCCTCCTTCAGGGCCTGAGCGTGGCATGTGGTGAGGGGGCACCTGGTGACACCTCCGAGTTGTGCCTTGTTTTAAAGAAATCACTGCAGACTAGGTGGGGTGGTGTAACAGAAAGCGGGAAGCAGTCTTGCTCCCCTTGCAGCAGAGCTCTGCAGTCTGGACGGCTCTCCAGTGACAGGGTCTTGCTAAGGGGGACTTCTGAATGGGGCTGCTCAGCAGCACGGTTCAGGGCTGGAGAAAGGAAATGCGGAGCACGGGTTATTCTATGCTAGATCTCCACTGGACATTTCCCTCAGATCGCCTCCTCCTTCGTAAGCCAAACACACAGGAAACCTTTCCCTTCTGTTTTTAGAACTGTGTAAATATATTTTAACCACAAACAAACAAACAAATCAAAAAAGCCCCAGAGTGTCTTTTCTTTAAATGCTTTGCAAAACGTTGAGGAGAGAGGCTGCAGTTGCTTTAAGAGTAAGGTCTTTGGCAAAACGGGGAGATGAGAAACACACACATACCAAGAGACTTCTAATGTTTACCAAAGCAACCAAATGCATAAAGATCAATTGGAAAAGCTACAGGCTTTCTCTACGTAAAGAGAAAGCAGGTTGCAATGAGAAGTTAGCTGCCAAGAAAATCCCTGAAAGGAAAAAACAAAAGACCATTTAAGAGGATTCGCAATTCTGATATGCAGAGATTTAGTCTAAAAAAATCTCTTCCTTGTTTCTGCCTAGCTACAGAGAACCAGAAATCCAGCTCTGCTCTCACTGAAAGAGGCAACGAAGCTCTGGGTTTTAACACAGCAGGATTACCTAATAAAAAGAATCCCAGTCAAACCCAGTAGCAGAAAAAGACACTACAATTTTAACTCTCCATGAGCTGGTTAGCAGGTTGTTGGATGTTGGATAAACTCAGGAAGTCAGAAAAACTCATGGAGACTAAAACCTGTTTAGACCAAAGAGTAGACCCAACCTTGATGAAGAAATGTTTGTCGTCTGTGACAAATTGGAAAGGAAATGGCACTAAATAATTCAGAGGTGTTTATATTTCTTAAAGACTTGCTCCAAGTCCTGCTTTTTTTTTTGCAGGCACAATTATGCCTTTATTTGTTTTCTCAGTGACTGACTGAAAGGAAACGCAATTTTCTCACTACAAACAGGGCAGTAGCGACAAGGGCTACCTAACCAGGCCAACCGGCAAGATCTCCGCAGACAGCTGCAAGGTTGGCCTCTCAGCATGCTTTGGTAGAGCTGACATAGTTTATGTTTCCAATGAAAACATGGAAGAAAACAAAACTATTAAATGCCAAAGAGGTGGTAAAAATGGCAGGCCATAAAACTGATTTGGCCATTTTTAGTTTCGAACAGTAGTTTTTGAAGAAATTCAGATGTAATTAGAGCGATTACAGAATGAGTTGGCAATTTTTATAGATCTTTGGAAGGAGAGTTCTGGATCATTTTAAGGGTTTTACAGTTGATGGCCTTAGGTCAAGTGTCTGGTTTTAGTCTCTGAGAACTTAAGGGTTTTTTTTTTCCTTTTCTTGATATATATTTCAGTAAAGTATTATTACTTTAATGCCTGTCAGCTATTCCACTTAGAAATATAACCAGACGGGAAGGAGGGAATAGGAATAGAGGGGCGACTGACTGAAAAAAAGACCTGGAAGACAGAAAGGAGGCAAGAGATGGGCTAAGGAAACGCACTTGTAGTGTGAGAGAGAAATGCAAAGTAGTGATGTCTGAGGCGTGATCAGTTAGCAGAAAAGGAACTTTCCCTAAGGGATAAAGAAATGCGTGGTAATTGGGAGGGTTCTGGGGTCAGTCAGTGTCCCTTTGCCAGTGATCAGGAAATGGGGAGAAAGGGGAGGAGGAGGAAATGGATGGAAGAAGGAGGAGGGAACTAGGGAGGAGGGGAGCAACAGTCCAGGGCTGGGTCACAAGGCGGAAATGCAGAGTATTAACAAGGAGGAGTTTGTGTAGCTGGCACCAAAAACACTACTCAGCTGATGCTTAATAAGTATTTGTTAAATACTGAATGAGTAAATTAATACCTTCTAAGTGAAAGAAATAAGGTCAAACATTTATCTTGCCTGATGGTTAACTGGTTAATTACAAAAGTAGGTTAAAGCATGGAAATCATACGAATGATACACACACACACACACACACACACACACACACACACACACACACACACCTTTAAGGGTTATTTTTCTAACTTAAAACACATGTGTATCCACTGGCCAATTGTTTGATGAACGGCCAAAGCCTTGTCTTTAAGCGCAAAGCCCGATTGTCTTTCTTGCACAAACCACACCCATAAGCACTGTCTGAGGTTTCCACTTGGGTTTCTTGAAAGCGGGGTGAGAACTAAGACATTTGCAAAGCAGTCTGGGCACAGAATGACTCTAGATTTTTATTATTTTTGCCTCTAATCATCGGCAGTTGTCTCATCCACACCTAATTTGCCAGCAGTTTTTCCCCTTTGGCTGCTTGCCTCTAGTGAATTTTTCTACAGCACTCAACTAACAAGTCCTCTTCCTTCCTGGGCAGGTTTGGCTGTGTATGTGAGTTAGTGTAGTATCTGAATATTTTGTGTAATTACAAAGCTTGGGCGACTCGATGAGAGTTACACAGGTACAGTGCCTGGGGGTTGTCCGTGAGGTCCTGGTGGGGGCCATCTGAATGGCGGGCTCAGAGCTAGGAGGAGATCACAGTTTTCTGGAGGATCGCCCTGGCAAACTCCTACCTATAAAATGATGGCAAGCATCCAGGTAGTATTGATTTTTCTTTATGCCTGGCACAGCCCTGTACCTGGATGCTGTCTTCATCACTCAGTACTTGGCCATGGGATTTTTCTAGAACATTTCTGTACTAAAAACAGATTGAATGGAATCAAGGTGTCATCGTGGGGTTGCCAACTCCACATTCCTTCTCTCCCCAGGTAGGTTTTATGTCCCACATTAACATTGACTCCCCTTCCCCAGGATTAGGACTAGAAGCTCCAGCTTATACAAGTCTTCCTCTTAGGATGGTCTTCCTTTTTCCAACTCTTCTACTCTTCCAACCATCTGGGATGCCCTTAATGCTTTCTTAGTAAAAAGTGTCCCAGGCACAGCATTACTTTGCATTTCTCTAGGCACTGCTGGTTCCTCTCTCCCTCTCTTTCTTCTTTTTTCCTTTCATCTCATTCTGTCCTTCAGGTCTTTTATTCTCTTGATCATTTTTAGCCCTGAGGATGGAACAAGACAATGCTGATTGTTCTGCCAGCTGCAAAGGTATACCAGAAATGTTTCCCTCAAGAAACCCATCCTTGAGCAGGGGAATGCACCAAGGCTCTTGGGTCTTAAGCTATGCCAGGAGGGAACACCTTGCACTTCCAGAAGTACTGAGCCACAAAACACAAGTGGCTATCGTGTTGAGAACCTGGGAATAAGCAATAAAAACCAATACTCAATTAGAATAGATGTCTCTAAGTCTGTGCTATAAAGTTTTTTCCTCGTAGGCCAGGTAAGCCTTTCCCAAAGCCAATTTGGTCTTATCTGGCTGCAGTGTGGCTATCTGAAGGGTACTCAGGCCCAGGCAGAACAGAGGGAGCTGAGCCAAGGGGCTGCAGGACCATCAAGAGCAGACAGTGAGCATGAAGCAGAAATGGGAAGGAAGGGGACAGTAGAGTAACACCTGCATTCACAAAGCCCTGGGAGTCTTGGGGTCTCAGGCCTCATTTCATTACATCCAGAGGCCATCTATGCACCAGAGAGCACCTCCTGGCTGTTCAGGATGAAGAGGTATCCTGGAGGCTCAGAGCCAGCTAAGAAAGGTGCCAAAGTACAGGATACTCTGTAAAGAGTACAGAGAAAATAAATACAATGTATTAAAATATGGTTTCAGATTTACATGATTAGTCTCATTTATTTTGAAATTTAGAATGTCCTTTACTGAGGCTGTTTATATGAGGTGGTTTTTCTTCCCCCAGTACCAGGGTTCGAACTCAGGACTTTACACTTGTGAGGCAGATGTGGTGACACTGAGCTAAATCCCCAACTCTGGATACATGAGGTGTTATTGCATCTGCTTTGTGTTGTAAGGATCCCTACCCAAAAGAAAGAAAGAAAACAAAAGTCTGTGAAGGTACAAACTCGTATAGACCAGGGAAGAAAACAGAGGTGCTACAGTGCAAATGCTTGGTCTAAAAAAATTGAAAAATGTTGTGTCCTACTGAGGTCTCAGAGTATAGCAGTTAAAGTCCAAGGCAAAGGTCTCTTTAGGATATGTCTGTTTAGTAAATGGCAGCCTCTCTGTGCCTCAATTTCCTCACCTATGATAAAATGGGCATGGTGATAGAATCCAATGGAATGTTGCAGAGATTAAACAAAAAGCTATTTGTAAATGCTGAGATCCGAGAGACTCATTAAGTCTTCATTGGGTGGAGTTGACTGTAGCTGTCTCCTCCCTCGCTGTGATTACTCTAGTGCTGTCAGAGGAGGGCACAGACTGAGTGGAATGCGGTAAAATGCATGCTTAGCAAACAGTTATCTCCAGAGCTCACTAAGTGAGGATTTCTCTTCAGTGCTGAGATTCTGGCTCTGCTTGGCTAGGGTCGGTATGATTTCATTGGTGATCGGGCTGCTCCCCAAATACCTCTTGGGTTGTATTAGGTGAAAAAGGAAAGTAGTGTTTCCTCTTCCTCTTGTCGTCCTTGTTTTGATACTTGATATGCTCAAGGGCTGTCGGAGAGAGGCCGAGGCACACAGTGGCTGTACATGGTCCACACTCACGGGAGGTGAGGGCCGATTGGTTTGGGGGTGTGGGGAGCAGTTTGGCCAAGGAAAACACAGAAGCCCAAAGCCCAGTTCCTCGATGTAAATCTTGTAGCCGATTTCAGTGAGGATTATTTTTACACATAAAGAAATGAAGCGATAGAGTGCTTCAGCTCTGGAATAGCAGTGGATAAACCGCTGCATATACTTTATTTTTCTCCATTTTTTCACATGTTTAATTTCACCGGTCCATTTTAGATATACGCAATAACATTCATCACAGAGAGTTTGTACCTGTCCATGATAAATACCTTGTTTCTTCTTTGTTTCCCATTCCCCTGAAACGCTGGGTCGTTTGGACTGCAAGGTGAATCGGAAAGTCTTGGTAGGAATGTGGCTTCCCCCGCAGTTTGGAGGGGAACAAGTGATTTGTTTGCCAAGGCCCTGGTAGCTTTTGAGTCTGTCAAAATGCCGCAGGCTGGGAGCCCCGTGCCAAAGCAAACCATCCAAGCTGCACACACGGACACGCACACACGCGCTCCCAGCACCCCAGCCCTAATTTCGAACTGGGTCAGGAGAACACCGATCTGGGCTGGATTGCCAGTGTTTTGAAGAGGTGTGGGCACAGTGACAGGCTACCAATTAGCAAGGTATGCACGAGCCGGGTGGGGCAGCCACAACTGTGCTAGGCAGGGCTGGGAAACCTTGAGCCCTTGGCAGAGTCCCTGGGCCCCTGGGGTTACATATTGCTCTGGCTGCTGTTATTGCAACCCAAAGAATAATTTTCCTCGGGAGAAATTTATTTTATGTTTTTCAGAGCAGACCCCATTTAATAGCTAAGATTTTATCCCAGGATGAATTTGGTTAGAGAGCCTATGCACATGAGCTTCCCTAGGGCCAGGCTACATGAAGAAAAGGAGTATCCAGACATCTAAATATAACTTGGGTAGCATCTTAGCAACCAGAGGCATTGGCAAACATTTGCTACCACCCCTCACATGAATCTCTGCAGGAGAGCTTTTTGGGAAGGGTGTCACATAGAAACTCAAAAACACAATGTACAGTTTATAAAGCTAGTGACAAATTCAGCTCCCCGATCTCATGGAGTTTACCTTCTAGCGAGTGGAGGGAGAAAGAGAGTTAAACAAATAAAGACGAGGTGCAGGGAGAGAGAAAGGAAAAGAAATAGTCTGGTCTGGGACAGAAACCTCAGGAGGAGACGGGGGACTTGGCGTGCAGGTCCTCTGAGCTGGGAAACTCAAAACTCTCCTCTCCTCCGGGGTCCTCCACTCCTGTTCCTGCCCTGGTCACCTAAGGCGAGGGTACAACCCCGGCTCAGCGGGTTTGCCAAGCTGCTTGATTGCTGTACAAATATGTGGCTTCCGTGTGTGCCAAGAGCTTGGAGGCACCGCGGTATAGCGCGTTTACAAGGCTGCTGTTTGTTTTTTTAATGAAACCACACTGATCTGTTTTTCTTTGTAAGTGAGTCAACAGCGATACAAATGATTCAGTTTTCTAGGCACAGGTTCATCATGGTCCTACTCACTCGAGGTAGGCAGGAGTTGTTACAGTCTCTCCACTTTACAGATGAGGAAACTGAGGCACGGGGGAGATGATGATTTTCCCAAGGTCACACAATCTAGGAGCGTGGACGCCCACTTGTTCTTGGCTTAGAGGAAACCCTGGGTCTAGCAGGGGTACAGTTAGAAAGAAGTATCTTTTCCCCACCACTGTCTAGAGACCTACTCTCTCACATCCCTGCCCTGTCGTTGGATGACAACCTGCATGGCTTTTCTCAACCACTGCAGGTTTAAGGCACAGTTTTAAGTATTAAAAACTCCTGCCAGGTGTGGTGGTGCACTCCTGTAAGCCCAGCACTCTGGGAGGCTGAAGCAGGAGGGTCAAAAGTTCAAACCCGGCTCAGGCAACTTACTGGGATCCTGCCTCAAAATAAAAGAATAAAAAGGGTGGAGGGTATAGTGTAGTGTGAAGGCTTTGAGTTCAATCCTCAGTTTTGCAAAAAGAAATCAAGTATTAAAAGTTCAGAGAGAGAGAGAGAGAGAAGAGAGTGTATTTTTGGGGTTCCTTTTAGTAAAGAGTTTTGGGAATGAATCTAGGCCAGCCACGGCATCACCACCTAGACCTGTGCCGCTAGCTTTCTGTGTCTCTGTGAATGTGACAGTAGAGACTGAGAATGTTTCTGTCGTCATAGAAAATCTATTGGACTGCACTGGTCTAGAGCTTCAGCAAGTTCTAAGTTAAATCTCCATTATTTTCACTCTGATTTCGGGTTTTGGTTTTTTGTTTTGTTTGTTTTTTAGATGCAGTCCTGCTGTGTAGTCCAGGCTAGCCTGGAACTCACGGCAATCCTCCTGCCTCAGCCTCCTGAGTCCTGGGATTAGACATGCGCCACCACCTGGCTTCATGGTCTGTTTTTATGAATGGATCTTTTGTATGGAAGGATGCTGTATGTAAATAAACTAAAGGACATTAGAGAGAAAGTCTATCCAGATGAAAACATTTTAGTCTCTCATCCATTTTCAAACTTTCCTTCCTTGAGCTGGCCCTGGTCTAGCCTCAGACTCCGGAAGTGGGGATGTGCGGTTTAGTGGGTTTCTTCACACTCCTGCTTCCCTTCCCTGCCCATTCCCTGACAGGTTAACTCTTCCAGGAGCAGAGAGGAGCACAGCAGGGACAGTGGGGCACAGAGAATTCAGTGGAATTGGGAGCTGTTGTCCTGTGGCACTGGTGTCCTCTGTTGGCGGAGGTCTGGGGTGCAGATTCTCCCCGGGGCACTTTCGTGGGTCCTTTGGGGACCATCTCCTTGCTGTTCCCGCAGTGTTGTACAGGAGCTGCTGACCCTTTGTCACCCCCCTGGCCAGCTCTTCCCCTTCACAAAATCTGCCACATGTTCACTTTATAGGAGTCACGTCCCGGTGAGGGGTCCTTTCCAAAGCCCCTGAGTGCAGGGTTTTTCCAGGGTGGCTGTGCACAGAGTTCTTGGGGAAATGGCACCTCCTGCTTCTCTACAGTCTAGAAATCCAGATGCACACACACCCCCAGCCTCCCTTCATTCTGTCCTCCTGGATGTTCCAGTCACTCGCAGGCCTTTCAGGGGAGAGTCAGGCACCAGTGTTTCCGCCCCAAGTGCCAGGGGTCCTTGCTTGGCTCTGGCCCAGCTCCTACTTTTCCTTTGCTATAAGGAAGTGGGGCACTGTACTTGGGGTTCCTCTATCCCCTTTTCAAGAATTCCACACCAACCAGGGTGTGGTAGCACATGCCAGTAATCCCTGTAGTCTGGGAGGCTGAGGCAGGAGGATCACAAGTTCAAACCCATCCTGGGCAATTTAATGACTTAGTGAGACGCTGTTTAAAAAAAAAAAAAAAGAGGGGGTGGGGCTCTGGGATTATTCTCCAGTTCCACCCCTCAAAAAAGGCAAGAGGTGCACAGCTAGGAACTTCCTCCCTCCCTCAGCCCCTGTGTGCCTACAGGTTGGAGGTGCATGCGGGCCTGGAGCGCACCCACCTTGTACGTCCTGAGTTGACAGTGTAGCCCCGCTTCGGAGCACGTGCACCTCCACAGTCTTGGGCCTCAGCTCTGGGGCTCAGCTCAGCTCTCAGAGAACACAACGGGCGCCGGAGCCCTTGTCGCGCACTCAACGCCATACAGCACAGTCTCCAAGCGGTCTGTCCGCGTATCCCGTGTGTCCAGCTCCGTCACATACAAAGGGGGGGTCACAGGCATTTTGGGTCCTTGAGATGGGCTGGAGGCCTCATCCAACCCTACAAGCCTCAGCTCCCAGAATCAGCCTCCGTGTCTTCGACGCCAGCCCCGCTGCAGTTTTCTTGCCCTGAGGCAATGCTTTGCCCCTCTCAGGTGGCTTCAGTGGCACTGTGACAAGCTGAGCGTGGTGGCACAGCCTGTCGTCCTGCCACCGTGGCAGAAAGATCGCAAGTTTGAATCCAGCCTGGACAATTTAGCGACTTAAGAGAGACCCTGTCTCCAAATAAAAATGTAAAAAGGATGGGAGATTAGATCAGCGCCAAAGCCCTGGGTTCCGCCCTCAGGCCACAAAAGGAAAAAAAAATGTTGTGGTAGTTGAGCGTACAACTTACCCCATCCCTATTAGGGTTCATTAAGCCCTTGTGGGTTCAAAAGACATAGGTGATGGGAGATTAGATCAGCGCCAAAGCCCTGGGTTCCGCCCTCAGGCCACAAAAGGAAAAAAAATGTTGTGGTAGTTGAGTGTACAACTTACCCCATCCCTATTAGGGTTCATTAAGCCCTCGTGGGTTCAAAAGACATAGCACCCCTCTTGTGGGGATGCTTAGAACAATGACAGTGTGCTTTGAAATCAAGAGACTTAGGGCAGGAAAGTTGATTGGCCACACTGGTCGGTTCTCTGGCTTATGCCGGTGCCAGGTGTTTTCCCCTCTGTGGGTTCGGCCATCCCCCCGGGAAGATGAGAAGGCGGAGGCTCCGGCTTCATAGATGTTACTACCCTCAGAGCCTAGATGTGCTGGAATCCACGGCTCTTGTTTTACCCCTCTCTTTGACTTGATGACAAGTCCTGATCAGGGCTGGTAAGAGTGGAGCTTAATGCAGCTAATACCACTCATGGAGAGAACATGTGATCCCAGAAGACTAAGAACATGCGACAGAAAACCTCCAAGCCCAGCAGAAAAGCGGGGACTAGGCTGGGGCAGTCTCAGAGGCCCCGCTTTTATCCTGACCCCAGCGCACAGGAAGGATGGCGCAGGCGCACGCACAGCGCGATCCTCCCAGCCGGCTTCTGCTGGTCCCTTCACTCCCCAGGGGAGGGAGTCGGGGCTTAAAGAGGCGAGACTGGAACCTGAAGCCCTGTGCCTAAGTGGTGACGCTGGATTTTTTAAAAAAAGTTGTTCTATCTGGTGCTTTAAACTTTTTAAAACTTTTATTAGTACAGTACATGTTTGCAGTGCATTCTACCTGGAGAGTTGGTGCATGTGCGTAACTCATCTTAATTCTTTTCCTTCTCCTCGCCCTCCATCGCTTGGTCGCCTTCCCTCTTGCAAAAGATCTGTCTCCGTTTCCTATAATCTTTTATTTTGCTCTTTTTATTCTAGCTCCCTCATACATGAGGCACCATACAATATTTAAGCTTGTGTGTCTGATTTCTTTCACGTAACATCATGGTCTCAAAGTGCATCCATTTTCCCACAAATGACTCGTTTATCCTTCTTTATGGCAGAGTAGTACTCCACTGTGTACGACTACCACATTTTCTTCATTCATCTGCTGATGGGCACTGAGGCTACTTCTGAGGTTTAGCTATTATGAGCTGTGTCGTTATAAACATGAGTGTGCATGTATTTCTGTAATATGATGTCTTTTATTGTTTGGGAAAGATCCCTAGGAGAGAAATAGCTAGGTTGAAAGAAATTTCTAGTTCAGTTTTTTTGAGGAATCTCCATACTGATTTCCATAGTGGTTGTACTAGTTTATTTTCCTTTCTCTCTGCAGCCTCACCAGTATTTGTTATTGTTTTATTTCACGACGACGATGACTGTTCTTTCTCTGGTCAGATGGAATCTTGCCATTGTTTTAATTCACATTTTTCTAGTAGCCAGAGTTGTCAAACATTTTTTTCCATATATTTATTGGCCATTTGTACTTTGAAGCTGAGGTCTGATCGCAGATCTGCCCCATGCATGAGACCCCGGGCTGGCCCTCCACTCCCTCACTGGTTGTATCCGGGCACCTGGATCGGACTGTCCTCTCCCTCTGGCTGCCACTGCCTGGGACACACTCACAGCCCTGCCTGTTGCTGTCTTTCCTCCCCAGTGTCCTGGGTTCCCTCCTGTTGCTCAGACTCCAGCTCGTCTGCCCGCAGCCCTCCACTGAACACAGAAAGGTGAGTCACAGCCACCCAGAGCCTTTCCTTCTCTACAGGAGGGGCAGAGGTCCCTCTGGTCGCCATCCTGAGCTTTGTTCCATTTGGAGGTAAGTCACTGCCAGTTCTGAAAGGAAGCTCCATGTCCGGAACATTCACCTGTCCTCCCATCCTCCCTTGGTCCCTGCAACTTGAATATGAAGCTGGTGCTCAGGGCCCATCTCTGGCCTGCAGGCAGGGCCACCAGTGGTAGTGGCTGAATCCCGGCTGGGGTCCTCTGGTGTCGCCACAGCTGTGGTCACAGCTACACTGCTCCCTTTGATCTTGACAGTGAAGGTGCCCCCGAAGGGTAGTAACTTTTCCTCCCACCAGTGCCTTTCTAGAATCGTCTCTCTGTCCTATCCTTACAGCCCATTCCATCCATACAGGCTGCCAAGCTGGCCCTGCCTGCAGGGATGGCTCAGTGCTCAGAGTACTTCACAGTAAGAAGCCCTTGCTCTCCTAGAGCCTAACACTGCCCTGCCACAGAGCAGGTACTTGGTGGATGTTCCCTTAGAATTGCCTGTGCGATAGGAGTCCGGAAGTCCCCAAAGAAGTCCCGTTTGTGTTAGCTGGGATCTCCTGGTGTCTCCCTGCAGAGAGCACCATTCCTCTCTGTGGGCTGCTGAGTTGGCAGGTGTTTTTATGAGAAAAGGTTTCACAGGGGACATTCAGGAAAGAAGGAGACTGAAGAGGGAGTGTGTGTACAGGCTTGGCTGTCATTGACCTTCCCCAAGCCCTTCTTGTCTGGTTGCTCTAATTTCTTTTACATCTATGGGTTATGTCCTGGTTCTGCCACTATTGTCCTGTATCCCCCACCGGAAAGTCAGCTCTGTAAAAGTGGGATCTTACTGATCTCATTCTCCGCCATGACCCCAGCTCCTGGATTGCAGCCTGACATATTTAGGTGCTCAGTAATATGCTTGTTAAATGACTGACTGAGCTGGCTTGAGAGGCTGAGGCCGGCTTGGGCTGCAGAGTTAGCTCCAGGCTGCAGAGTTAGCTCCAGGCTCCAGGCTACACACACAGTGAAGCCCTTTCTCACAAAACAAGAACGAAACAAAACAAAACAGAAAACCTGGGCCAGGGTCTAAACATCATTTTGCCAAATTTGTTTGGAATTTTAAACCTCCTTATTCTATGGCTTCATCCACATTCACGATTTCAATACTCAGAAAAGGCAACTGTCCATTTTTATTGTTCGATTATTTATTCATATTTGCAATTACAGGAAGTCTTTGACTTACTAACAGATTCCATTCCAAGAGAGCATTTGTAAGACAGATTTACTTGTAAGTCCAACAAAGTGAGTCTCATGTACCTTTGGCACAAACATACAAGGTAAAGCATACAAAAACCAAACACATACACACAAATACTATACATAAACTAGTTTTACTTTTACAGTTACCTTAAAATGGTAAGGTAGGCATGCGAGCTCCTTCTGAGAATTGTCCACATCTAGATGTTTGTAACCTGAAGTCTGCTCCTGTTTGTAAAGGTTCGCAACTCGAATGTCCCTAAAATGGAGGCATTGGAACTGTTAATAATTGACTTACTAGATACACGTTCTTTTTGTTGTTGCTCAAATCGACTATTAGAGCTAATATACATATACATATATATATATATTTTAAGTTTTCATCCCAACACAATTTATTGTGTGTATATATTCCCACACACAAATATGTTATAAATGTGTTTAGTTACCTTTTAGGAATTTGTAGGAAAAAATAGAGTTACATTTTTTAGAAGATTGGTTGGGGTTGTGATGATTGCAAAACATTTTAACACTGACGTTTTGGTTAACATTTTGACGCTGAGCGTCTGATTCTCAAGAACAGATTTTGTACTTTTTATTTTTATTGATATGATGTGCAGTGATGATCACATCTGAATTCTTTCTCGTCCCCTTCTCTTCCCCTCTCTCTCTCTGTCTCTCTCCGCCCCTTTCCCTTCTGCAAAAGATCTGTCTCCCTGTTTCCTATCTATCTTTTATTTCAGAGCTGAAAACATTTTCAAAATCGTCAGTTTACTTTGTTGTCATCTATTCTCTAAAGTTAACTCAAATGATGTATGTATAGCTGAAGGTCCCTAAATATCTTCACCTTTCTTAAAGTATTTGTCCTAAGAAATGGGCGAAGAAAACCGATCATGAGCTACTTTCAAAAGAATTAAAAAACTGAGCAAAAAGTGTCACATCTTGGTATACAGTACCTTGTCAAAATAGTATTAAGAACTTCGAGGTGGAAAAAAAGATTTTAAAAATTTTTGCAAAATCATTTATAGACTACTTGGAGAACATACATTTAAAAGCAGTTGTCAGTGTAATACATATATGCATTTTGACTGCCAAAGTTGTTGCTGTTAATCCAAGAGAGGAGAACAGTGCTTCCTTGGATGGTAGACTTCTTTCTGATGTTTTATTGGAACTCTGTGCAACCATGGCTGTCCTCTGGGTGTGTCCCCAAAAACCTGGCAGGAGAACTAGGGCTGGCGGGAGCAGCAGCCATTTATTCCTACAAGATGAGAAGTAAGGAAATCCTTATTAATATATTAAATGCGGCAGTACCTTTTCTATATAGATATCTCACAGATACTTTAGACTTTCTGGGCTACACCATCTGCCACAATCATCCAGTTCTGCTGTCGAAGCACACAGACAGCCAGAGACATATATAAATGAAGGCGCATGGCTGTGTTCCAACAAACCTTTACATACAAAAGTAGGTGGTGAAAGCTGGGCGTGGTGGTGCACACCTGTGATCCCAGCACTCAGGAGGCTGAGGCAGCAGTAGCGTTGCAAGTTCAGGGCTGGCCTGGGTTACACAGTGAGTTCAAGTTCAAGGCCAGCCTGTACTACAAAATGAAACCCTGTCTCAAAAAGCCAAAAAAATAAAAAATAAAAAACGAAGTGTGTGGTAAGGTAGAGTTGGCCCTGGGGTCACAGTTTGCCAACTCCTGTTCTAAAGTCCAGATAGAAAAGAGCTAACTGCAAATGTATGTATTTCAGAATTTGATGTTGGAAACTGCCACCTCTTGGGACTGTAAGAAAGACAAAGGGGTTGGTGGGAAATATGTAATTTTTCCTTAACGTAAGATTTGTGTTTGCTATCAGGTTTTCATTAGTTAGATATCTCATAAGTGAATTCAGGATGAGCCATCGTTTTGTGGTAAAATCTACTTCCTATCTTTAACAGAGAGCAGCAGAAAGAATTAAAAAGCCATTTCTGAGAAATTCTTAAGGGACAGCATTATTAATTTGTGCATGCTGTAGTTTAGTATGTGTCTAAAAACTGGCTACTAAAAGACATCTCTTTTCTTCTTCATTACAATGATATGTCCGAGTTTAGTAGCATATGGAAACATTTCCACAGTGTAAGTTGTTCTGAGGGAAAGACATAATTTGTAAATGCTGTCACGTAAACTATGCAGTTTGAAATGCTCCTCGGGTGACTCGATACATCTCTGTAAAACTGTCCCAAACAGTGCATGGAAAGAGTAGCTCTTTCCAGATGTTTCTATCCACAAGTCCTCCCTTATTTCTGCTGTATAAACAGTATCACAAACAATTGCTCAACCATCTGTTCTTAGAAATTAATTAATGATACTTGGAAATTTGTGGTTTTTTGAGACAGGGTCTCACTATATGTGCAGGCTGGCTTTGAATTCACTATGCAGCCCAAGCTGGCCTTGAACTCATGGCGATCTCCTGCCTCAGCCTCCCTATTTCTGGGATTACAGGTGTGCACCACCACATGTGGGTAAATGATTGTATTTTTAAAATTTGTAATACAGCACGAAAACAAACAAAACTTTTTTGTGGCTTTATTTCTGGATAAAATGGGGCCAAGAACAGAGAAAAAAAAAACTCAACCAAGATTTTAATAAAAACAATAAGCTATTATTAAGGGAAAATATGTGGATCATAGAAAGCTTTTTAAATAATGAAGCTGCTCTACTGTGTGCACTACAGACATTCATTAAGTAGTTTCACAGTATTAGTGTTATGGTCAAATTATAAACCAGTGTGCCTTTTAGCTCCTGCAGGTGGAAAGGCATATACTTCAACACAACTGTTCAACTTTTTAAAAAACTTTACTTTTAAAAAATTAAAAATGCATACGTTTACTATAGAAAACGATACCACCTAGAAGCAGGAAATAACTCACTCCTAAGGCCACCGCTCTTGAGCCTGTTATTTATAGAAACTTTCAAACAAAGAGTTCAGCAACATTACCCACTACCGAGTTAAGTAAGGGGAGAGTGAAATATTTGTTTTGCCAAATGATAAGCAAGTCACAGTGCAAACAGCAGGGAACCTCGTGATGGGGCGCGGTCACGTTAATGCGGTAGGCGTGCAACCAATGGGTGTCCATCGCCTCTGGACAACATCTCCCAATTGGTTATTGAACAGAAGGACAGAAAGAAGTTTTAGGTTACACAAAACCTTCCCCATTATTGTTGCTGTAGTCAAGAAGAAGACAAGAGAGGACAACAGTAGTCATAAGAATATCTTCTTTCTTTTCTTCTTTACTTATTGGCCATTTGTACTTCTTGAAAAGTGCCTATTAAGTTCATTTGCCTCTTCTAGGATTGGGTCACTTGTTTTGAAAGGGGTGAATTCTTTTTTCAGTTCTTTATATATTCTAAATATTATCCCTCTATAAAAACGGTAGCTAGCAGTTTTTCCCCATTTTTTTAGGTTTTTCTCTTCACATGGTTGATTGTTTTCTTTGCTATGCAGAAGCTTTTTAATTTGCTGTAGTTCTATCTGTTGATTTTTGATACTTTTTTCCTGTGCCTTTGGAGTCCAAATCAGGAAATCCTTGCCTATGACTGTGGCTTCAAGTGTCTCCCCTGTTATCCTTAGACAGTTTCAACGTTTCTGTTTTTATATCTAAGTCTTTGATCCATTTTGATTTGATTTTAATGCGGGGCATTTCTATCTTCTGCATATGGATAATTAATTTTTCCAACACTTTTGTTAGAGAGACTGTCTTTTCTCCAATGTATGTTTTTGGTTCCTTTGACAAAAACCAGATGACTGTAGGTCTGTGGAGTTGCTTCTGTGTATAGTGTTCTAATTCCATTGGCTTACACATCTATTTTTGTGCAAGTTCCAGGCTGTTTTTGTTACTATGCCCTTGTAGCATAACTTGAAATCTGTAGTTATAATGCCCTACACTCTGCTCTTGCTCTTTTTTTGTTGTTGTTATGTTTTGTTTTGTTTTTTGAGATAGGGTCTCACTATGTAGTTCAGGCTGGCCTTGAACTCACTGTGATGTTCCAGCCTCAGCCTACTGAGTGCTAGGATTACTGGCATGCACCACTGTGCCCAGCCCACCTTGATCTTTTTGCTCAGGATTGGTCTGGCTATTTGTGTGTCTTCTGTTTCCATGCAAATTTTAGGATTTTTTTTTCTTAGTTCAGTGAAGCATATTGCTATTTGGGTAGGAATTACAGTGACTCCACAGATCATTTTTGACTAAAAATACATGAAAAAATCTTCAGTCATTAGGGAAATGCAAAAAAACTACATTGAGATAAGGGATTTGGGCTTTGATGGGCCTTCTATCCTCCCTCAGTACTTAGGGCTTGGATCTACCAAGATATATTTACAACAAAATTCATTAATAATTGCATTTGCAATAACTGCAAGCTGGGAAAAAATATAATAGCCTGTCAGCAAGAGGATGGATTAATAAATTGTAGTATATTATTATAAGAGAATAACAAATAGCGATAACAATGACAGCACCAACAAAAATAAACTTGTTTGTAGTCAGATAGAAAGCATCAGGGACTAGTTTACCCTTTTACCTGAAACAATATCACAATGGCCAATATCATGTGACAGGGACAAGATTTACCCTGTTACTTGAAACAACCAACAGTATTTTAGCATATATAAACTGAATATTGTCAAGATTGCTCATTCTCCTCAAATTGATCTACAGATTTAACACAATTCCAACAAAATTTTCATCAGACATTTTCAATGAAATAGCTCAATGGGTTAAAAAAAATTCCTATAGAAACATAAACAATCTAAAGTAGACCAAACAAATTTCAAAAGGAAAAAAATTGCAAGATTTATATTCTATAGTATTTATATTTTTAGCAACAATAACCAAGATAGTATATTATTGGCATAAAAATAGTCAAGTAAATAATAAGGCAGAACAGAGTATAAAGATAGACCCACATATACATGGGCAGCTTATTTTTGACAAAGGTGAAAGGCAATTCTGAGGAGAAAGGATAGTCTTTTAAAAAAAATACTGGGCAGGGGATTTAGCTCAGTGGCTCTGCTGCCTGCCTCATAAGCAAAAGGTCCTGAGTTTAATCCCCAGTACCAAAAAAAAAAAAAAAAAAAAAA
>NW_022900937.1:21256186-21275792 GCF_012274545.1 Fukomys damarensis
ACCCCCAAAAAAAAAAAAAAAAAAAAAAAAAAAAAACCTGGAATCATTGGGTATTCATCTATAAAAAAGGGAATTTCAGCCCACTTTTTGTACAATAATATATACAAATATTAATGAACTAGGAATTAAAAAATTACTTCAACACAATATAAACTGTACATTAAAAAACCAAGAGAACATCATATTCCATGATGAAAGATGGAAAGCTTTCCCTTTATGTGAAAAACCAAGACGAGGATGCCTGTTTTTGCCACTTTGCTTCGACAGGGTGTTGGAAGTTCTAGAAAGAACCTTTAGGAAAGAAAAGAAAATAATTGGAAAATAAGAAGAAAAATAGTTTCAGTTCACAGATGATACACTCTTATATTTTGACAACCTTAAAGAATCCATAAAAAAGACAATCAGAATTAGGCCTGGGGATTTAGCTCAGTGGCACCCCGCCCACCTGGCAAGTACAAGGTCCTAAGTTTGATCCCTGGTACTGGAAAAAAAAAGTAATAAATGAATTCAGCAGAGTAATAGAATAAAAAGTCAACATGCAAAAGTCAGTTCCATTTGTATACACTAAAAATGGTCAATCCAAATCAGAGTGCTATTCTATTTATAATAGCATCAAAAAGAATACAATACCAAGAAATCAAAGAGGTGAAAGACAATGAAAATTACAAAACTTTGATGAAAAAAGTGAAAGACAAATAAATGTAAAGATAGCCCATGTTTATAGATTGGAAGACTTAACATTGTAATGATGTCAGTACTGCCCAAAGTGACCTATGGATTCAACCCAATCACTATCAAAATCGCAATGATTTTTTGAAGAAATAGAAAAATAATCCTAAAATTCATATGGAATCTCAAGGGAACCCCTAATAGCAAAAACAATATAGAAAACAGACAAATCAGAAGAACATGTACTTTCTGATTTCAGAAAACAGAAAGCTATAGTGATCAAAGCAATATGGTGGTGGTGTAAGGACAGACATACTGACTACTGGAATAGATGGGGAGCCCAGAATAAACAGACATATATGATCAAATGATTTTTTACAAGGATGTCAAGACCATTCAATAGGGAAAGGACAAGCTCTCAACAAATGATCCTGGGAAAACTGGATGTCCACATGCAGAAGAATTAAATTGGATCCATACGTAACACCAAATACAAAAACTAACTGAAAATAAATTAAACATCTAAATGTAAGACTTAAAACTATAAAATGCCTAGAAGAAAATAGGACAAATCTTCGTGACTTTGGGCTTGGCAGTGTTATCAAAGGCATAGACAATAAGAGAAAACTAGGCAACACAGAATTCACTAAAATTATTTTTTTTGTGTGTGTACCTTCAAAACCATTCTTAACAGTATAAAGGCAATCCACAAAATGAATGGGAGAAAATATTTGCAAATCATGTATCTGATAAAGGATTAATATCTTGCAAATTTGGAGAACTTTTAAAATTCCACAACAATAAAACAAACCTGATTCGTGAATGGGCAAAGGCCTTTGATAGACATTTCTTTGAAAAAGATGTACAGATGGCCAATCAGCATAGGAAAAGATGCTCTGTGTTTTGGAGGGCTTGAGTGTAAGGAAAGATCACAAGGGGCTTAAAGAAACTTTTAGGGTGATGGTTCTGTGCATTATCTTGATTGGCAATGCTTTTATAAGTGAATAAATATGAGAAAATTTATCAAATTGTGCACTTTATATAGGTACAATTATTGTATGTCAATTATATCTTTTTTTTTTTGTACTGGGAATCAAAGTCAGGATCTTGTGCTTATGAGGCAGGCACGGTGCCATTGAACTAAATCCCTGGCCTTTGGTGAAGCTTTTTAAAACAAACTGTTGATCAATCTCTAGCACCAATAAAATAAAGTATTGATATAAGCAACAAGTGAAGAATTTCATTGTTATTATACTGACCACAAGAAACCACATGCAAAAGTGTCTACAGTATGATTCCATTTATAGTTAGGCCAAGAATAGGCCATACCATTGGTAGCGAAAATAACACCAGAACATTAGAGACCAACGGGGGTTGGGAATGGCCATTTTGAGGGAAACTTCCAAGGGTGTTGGAAATACTCCAGATCTTGTTGTGTGTGGAGGGTACGTGGTTCTTAAAAGGATGAGAATTCATACATTTACAGTGAGCATACTGTATACACTTTATGTATGTTATATTCAATGTTTAAAGCAGGAGAAAAAGAAGGTGACAAACACAGTGATCTAATCCAGTAATGAAACGGCCACCAAAGTCCCTGGAGCAGTGCGGGACAGTTGCCCTGTGGGAGTGACCAGGAAACAAAGCTACCCTTGAAAGAACAGCTTAAGGCCTGCTGTCATTAGTGTCTAGCCCCAGAGTTGAAGAGAACTAGAGCTGATTCTGAAGCATTACTCTGTCCCTCCCAGCTGGGATTTGTGAAGCTTTCTGTTTCTAATGGTATAAATATGACTGGCTGCATCTGAAAATTTAAGAGGATTTCTTCCTAAAGAAATGAGGAAATGAAAATCAAAATGCCTTGGAAAGAATTCCAAAAGTTCACTAATTTCTGCTGTGCATTTAGCAGAATCTACTCTTGGATTAAAATACAGTGCCAGAAAAATCAAATTCACTTCTGTTAAACATAGACCAGTAAGCTTAGGGTTTGGTCTTTGGAGATCCTTTTATGATGTTGCAGAAAAAGAACATCTCCAGGGCTTTTAGTTTTTGAATAATAGGGCAGTGCTGGCACCTTAGCCTTTTTCTTGCTGAGGGCCAGGTGTCCTTTCTTGTCTTTTCTTTTTCCCTAAGTGTGCTTATTCCTTATGTGGAGGTAGCATGAAGAGGAACAGAAGATAAACAACTCCACCAGTGCTTACTGACTATCTTGGTGGTAGCAGGGCCCCTTTCCCTCTCCAGCTTTGGTTTACTTCACATAGATTAGTTTTCTGTTCTTCCAGCCTTGTGGAATCTTTCAGTCTGTCCTTCAGAGGAGTCTTGGTCTTAGATACCCTGATGTTAACTTGGGGTCAGGAAGATGGGGAGGACATCAGAGCCCTGCCCCATCCCATCTCGGTGGCTCTGCCTCAGACTCCTGCTGTTAATCCTTGCCTGCTTCAGTCCCTCCATTCTGGATTGTCAAAGGAGTTGTTCTCGTGGAAAATCTAAATTAACAAATGAAACTATAGGCCTGGGGTTGGGGGGGGGTTAGCTCAGTGGTTCTGCCACCTGCCTCACAAATGCAAGGTCCTGAGTTTGAGCCTCAGGGCAAAAAAGAAAATAAAAGAAAAGAGAGGAGGGAAGGGGAGGGGAGGGCCAGGGGAGGAGTAGAGAGGAGAGGAGAGAGGAAGGAAAAGAAAAGAAAGAAAAAAAAGGAAAGAAAGAGGAAGGAAGGAAGGTAGGAAGGAAAAGCAAAGCAAGCTATTCAAGAGGCTGAGGTAAGAGGATTACTTGAGCCCAGGAGTTTGCAGCTAGCTGGTAAGCTAATGAGAACCTAATCTCAAAAAACAAGGGGGGTGGATACACCAAGTAAACATTAACCACAAGAAAGTCAGAATAGCAATATTAAAACAAAACCGACTACAGATAGGAATCTATAACAATCACTTTCTCATCCCTGGGACAAAACAGCAGACACCTGCAACTTAAAGGAGGAGAGCTATATTTTGGCTTATAGTTTCTGTGGGTTCAGTCCATGTTGTCAGGCTCTGAGGCAGGAAAGAAGCTCATACCATGATCACCGGAAAGCATCTTTCCAGGTCACTCCCCCTGTGACTGCCTCTTCTGACCAGGCCCCACCTTCAAACAGCACAAATCCACGGATGGACTCATGAATGCACAAATCCACAGATGAATACAGAATGCCCATAATGCTGTTGCCTTTCAAAAGCCCTGTCTATCTCTGAACATGCGACTTTGGGGGACATTTTAGATCTAAATCATAATATAATCTGAATAGAAAGAGACATTAAAAATATTTCTTTAAAAAGAAACATGGGCAACCCTTAAAGACTTATATCACAGCTTCTGTTTGCAGAACATGCTAACGGCAGACAGTGGGGGTTAAGGTAAGCTGAGGAAGTGGGGCTCCCACCTTACATTTTCTATGGCAAAAATAACACACGTTGACTGTTAAATGCTTTTCCCCGTGATACCCTCTGCTCTGATTTCCTAAAGAACTCTTTAGTATTTCACTGTTACTAAGTTCAGGGGAAAAAAAATTCCCCCAAACCCAAAACAGCCAGAAATCTTTGTTTTCCTATTTGTGAATATGTTGGTTTTTTTCGAGATATTTTGCTCACTGTACAGAAACACTTTCATTTTAAGAGTATAAATGCCTTCCTTGGGACATTTATAGTTCCATTTATAACAGTACTTAAAAATAAATGCTGTTATAAATGTGTTATTATTGTCTGAACAAACTTGAATGCCCATATCTCAAATGTGATCTTACTACAAACAAGCCAAGTTATACACAGTGGATGTTTTCATGTGTTTCAATCCTAACAAAGTGACTTCGGGCCTATAAATGGTTCTAAGAAAAATGAGCATTTTATGTGCTTTAATTTTTTTCCCCTCAAAATTTCCATTCCCTCCCACACTTATGCACATAAAACCCAGACCATAAAAAGGTATTTCAAAAATAACTTCTAAGTTTCCCACTATGTTGTACTCCAGGCTAGATTACAGTTAAAACAGAGTTTTGACAGACAGAATAACTTATCACTTAGGTCACAAATCTTAGTCTTTGCAGGGAGAAAAATGAATCATAGTCCAGTCCTTGGGCCACTGTCCTCAGATATGTGTTAGTGGTTCTATCTTCATCTCTGAATGATGTGTCTGATCCTCAGTGGAGGAATTTGGCAAGTGGAGAATTTACTTGTTAACTGTTTTTGTTTCTTACCCAAGGTGTTGACTTCTTGGTCAGTTTGGAGAATAGAGAAGTTGGTATCTATCTATCTACACACACACACACACACACACACACACACACACACACACACACACACACGTATGGTGCATGTTTTGACTTATGGCCAGGCCCATTTATTTCACTCATCACATGTATTTCAAGTGCCAATCTTGTGAACTTGGACTCGAAGCCAGCCAGACTGCCCGGTTGATATCCTAGTTCTGGATAGTGGTTCTGCACCTTGGGCCAGGACTGTATCTCAGCTTCTTCAAACTGTAAAATGGGAGCTGTAGTAGTCCTTATCCCATAGGCTGTTGAGAAAATTACCTGAGTCACATATAATGGGTTTAGGAAATTATCAGACCTGTAGTCTTATTATGTAAGGGTTGTTGCTGTTTGCCGTTGCTCTTGCAACAAATGCCAACCTGTCTGCAAGCCAGGTACCCAAGCACTCTTCTTCTCCAGGTGTTTCCCAGCCACCAGAAGTTACCAGGTATTCCCTGCGGGTAGGGTGAGAAGAGCCACCTGTTTAAACTGTGAAGACTTCCGCAGAGACAGTGCTATGCCCTGCTCTCGGGAGGTGACCAACAGCATGTCGTCATCTCCCTGGGCTTAGTTTTAGAGAATCATATTCGGTGTATCTCTCAAGCCACATGCTTGGAAGTGCATTTCTGCAGAAGCAAATGCTCCTTTTTTTTTTTTTTTTTTTTTTATGAAACTGGGGATTAAACTCAGGACCTTGAACTTGTGAGGCAGGTGGATGCACCACTCAGCTAAATCCCTGGCCCAGGAGATGCTCCTCTTTAAAGTCTCCTCCTCTTCCTGAACTTCCTGGGCTTCTTTGCAAAAAGGAGGAAATGACATAGGCTTCTAGGATGTCTGCTAGGGCTACCTTGCAGCGGAGCCCCAGCGCCTTAACAGCTGAAGGGGTTTCCCCAGTCACTGTGTGACTGCAGGGGCCACATGTGCGGGGACTCCTGTTGGGTGAGACGGGGGGCCGTGGTCACTGGTCTAGGTGTGCTGCTCCCTTGCGCAGGGTGAGCGTTGATAGTTTGCTTGAGCAGAAGGCATGCCGTGTGCCAGGGCCTGTGCCAGGCACTTCATAAGGACAGCCTGTTCCTTTGTCACACAACCCTCTGAGGCAGATATTTTATACATCTTATTTCTGGGAATCGAACTCAGGACCTTGTGCTCAGGACCTCAGGCAGGCGCAGGTGCCAGTGAGCTACATCCTGGCCTGAGGCAGGTAGTTTTAGCCCAGTATCGTGGAGCAGGAAGCCTCAGTGTGAGTTTGTGCATTCCATCCACCACTTGAAGCCTGGACCTGGAGCTCTCGACTCCAGCAAGGTGTGTCCTCCACCTCAAGCGGCGTGATGTCCTTTGCTCTTTTTCTTTGTTTTGGTTCCGGGGATCAAACTCGGGTCCTTGTGCTTTTGAGGCACGTGGCAGAACCACGGAGCTAAATCCCCGGCTCTCCTTTGCTCTTTACGGTCTCAGTCTTTGTTCTCTAGAAAGCTGCAACCCATCCCTTGGAATGTCCTGTTTGTGCTCTGAATCTATTAGGTGCCTGCCTATAGCTCATCCATTATGAGCTCGGTGCTGACCCCTGATGTGATGGAAGTGACCTTGTTTCTTGTCTTTTTTCTCTGGAGACAAGGTCTTGTTATATGGGTCCTGAATTCACTGTGTAGCCCAGGCTGGCCTTGAACTTGCAGCGATTCTCATGCCTCAGCCTCCTGAGTGCTGGGATTACAGGCCACCGTGCCTGGCTTATTTTGTTCTTGTAGCAGTGTCACAGTCGAGACTCACCCATGTTGTACTCTTATTTCTCCGTGCTAAACACCATTATCCTTTTCTTTCCTAGTTTAGTCTGACTTTGAATTTCTGCTAATTGATAAGGTTCACACGAGGGGTAAACCAACAATTTAAACTGGATTAAAACTTTTTAATTAGGCCCCCGAATATGCTTCATCGACAACAGGTTCCCTAATGTCTAAATTGCCTTAAAATAACCTCTTTAAAACAGTTACAGACATTCCTTGTTTAATGACCATGTTCCATTCCTGTGCCTAGGTTGTGAAATGAATTGGGTGCTAAATGAGGAGTTGTATATAGGATGCACATTATTACAATATTCAGAACAAAGACACAGTCAAAGGAAACTCCAACCGGATGACTTTGCTTTTGTTTGCATAACTCTTACATGGAGTACTGCAATGTATAACAGAGCATAAAACTACAGTGCCATACAGTACATCCCTGAGTTCCATCCTGGGACAGTGTTCAGAAGTCACATTCAGTTATGAGTCCAGTAAAGTGAGTCTTATAGTCTTTGACACAAAGGTACAATGTGTATCGCTTTGCAATTCCTTGCAGTCCCCTCCACATCCCACTGCTTTTCCTCCTGCTTTCAGACATACCATACTGCTGTGCACCATCAGGCTGTGCAGCGAGCACGCGGCAGCACGGCTATGACGGTGTCTGGCAGACTAAAGAGCCTCTTCTGCCTTTCATTCACATCCACGAATGTTATAACGTGAGGTCCATTCATATCTGTGAAAGTTCGCAAGTCAAGTGTTTGTAAGTTGGACATTTACTGTACACTACAATCTGCAAAAATGGCAGTACTGTATAAATGAGGTGTACTGTACAAAAAAGACATTGAAGCTCTATCAACGTATATATGTATTATATATATATTTTACATACAAAAATGGATCTTAAGTCTGAACAGTTGTTAAATAGGTGGGTCATTAAATCTAGCTCGGTGTGGCAGCACACACCTGTAAACCTGGCACTCAGGAGGCTGAGGCTCAAGGGTCACCCTGAGTTCAAGGCCGGCCTGGTCTCCATAGTGACTTCAAGGCCAGCCGGAACTACCTAGCAAGACCCTGTCTCAAAAAACCAAACCAAAATAAAACTTTAATTCTATAAGCAAGAAGTGATCATTTGCTATCTCTTCCGTTCTGTCTCCATGCAGGGCTCCCTATAAGCCAAATGTAAAGAATTTATGGTGGAAAAAACAGTTATACCTAATTTGAAGGGCCTTTACTAGAATTTTATTGTATTGAATATTGTTCCAAATATATTGGCCACTGGAAGATCTGCCTTTTCTTCTCTGATGATGGTTTACACTATAAGATTTCAGTTTGAACCATAAATCTATGTATTACAAGATTATGATATGGTTCGTAAATCTACACATTTCCTGATTTCTCTTCGGCCTACCTTGTTTTCCTTCTGCCAGGTCACGTGGGTTTGCTCTAATTTTCCACTTTGCATTGCGTCCCTCGGCTTTGATAGCATTGTCTTTATAGTTAAAAGGATTTCAGCGTTTGTGAGTGGGAAGCACTCAGAAAATGAAGGTCATAAAATGTCAAAGTGCAAATGAATTATGTAGACCCTTTGTCTGCGACTCTTTCTGAGCAGGACTGGAAACATCCCATTCTGTCTCTTTCTTCTCTTCCGGTGCCTCTCACAGGGAAGACACAGCACACCGACTCAGGGCCCACAAAGGGAGAGGTTGTAGTCCAGTCTGGACTGGTTCGTTGTTTCAAACGTTGCAGCAGGGCCGCTGAGCTTGTACCGTGTACCAGGTAGCACTCACAGTGCTGGGGTTGTGTGACCACACACAGCCCCTCCCTGTGACAGCTCACAGGCCCCAGAGGTGGGAAGAAACCACTGCGGTGGGTGCAGTCAGGAGTGGCTATGGTCCAGGTCTAGCCCAACAGTTTGGAATCACGGCAGAGAGTGACACTGATGGTAATAATCAGCATTTATCAAACACTCTCTGCATGCTGACACACTGTCTGATGGTGTGTGTATGTGTTTGACACTGGTCTTGCTATGTCATGTGTACTGGTCTCGAACTCACTGTGTAGCCGAGGCTGACCTCGAATTCACAGCAATCCTCCTGCCTCAGCCTCCTGAATGCTGAGATTACAGATGTGTGTCATCACACACCTGGCTCTCAGTATCTAACTTTTAATCCCCACAACAACTCTGTAGTATAGAAGCTACTGTTAGTCTCTTTTAATGGATGAGGCAATTTAATGGATGAGACTCAAAGAGGTCTCCAAGTTGAAAATTAAAAGCCAAATATGAATTATCCAGGGGCAGTTTTTAAAAAAATAAACTACAATATGCAATGGGGAAATCGAAGAACTATCCAGGAATAAGGAGGACAAAGAGGTGGTTCCGAGATGAGGGAAGAGCAGGTGCAAAGCCGTGGAACAAATGCATGAGACGCGTTTTGCATGCCCGGGGCACAGTGGGTCTCTGGGGAACCACATCTCATTTACAGGGACAGGTTCTGCCAGGAGGTTCAGGGTTTCAGCAGTGTGACCTGCTTCCAGGGAGAAGTGGCCGGTGCTTTCCTACCCTGCACTTCAGGTTTCCTCCCTCCGCAGGTGGCAGGGACAATTCCTGACATAAGGCTCCAAGGGACTGGGGGAAACAAATCAGTCTCAGAGTGGCTGTTTGGGTGCCTTTAGTCTTAGGCCCAAAGAGGGATGTCACAGCTGGGCCTCCCTGGGAAAACGAGGGCTGGCAGGATCCCTGGGTCACCGAGGTCTCTGTCTTCCAAACTGGACTTCGAAGGACCTTGGGTAAGTCACTCAATGTCTGTGACCTTGGCTTTGTCCCTCATGTGCCCTAAAGCAGAAACTATATCTGGTTCAACTGTGTTCGCCCAGAGCCAGCTGGAGCACCTGGGACACCATAATCCATAAACTGGAGGTTTCAGCTATTAGAAGGCATTTCAGGTGATGAGTTAGATTTCAGATGAAAGCCTGTAAGTGCCTAGTGAAAAGTAAGGGATAAATAAACAGTCCCACTTCCGAAGCTTCCTTAATTAACCAGTCGTCATGGATATAAGCCCTTATGTTTAGAACTGGGAGGTGATTGTTGGATGAGGGAAACCATCTTTGGCTTCTGCTCTGTGTAAGTTTAGCTTGTAGCAGTGGATACAGAGAAGAGCAGACCACAGGGAGATTCTGTCCCGTCAGTGGGGCGTGGCTGCTGGCAAAGCCGCCGTCAAGGCCCGGGGAGGCAGGTGGAGAGCAAAGCCTGGAGCCCTGATGGTGCCCCTGGTCCCAGGACTTCTCCGGTCCAAAGGCTGATCCCCAGCCTTGAATGGGGCTTGGTGACTGCTCAGAGGCCCGGGCCTCTTTTCTCCTCCACTACAGGCTTTTGGGGGAAAACAGCAAAACAACAGGCCGCCCAGGGTTGATGAGAATTGTATTCTCCGTGCAGCCCCCATTCCCCTTGTGGCTTTGTCCCAGCCCACTGGAGAAGGGCTTGGCTGTCATATGTCCCCCTCACTGGTGCAGGGTGATTGAGACCCATTGATTTGTCCATTGTCCTTCTGGAGTGAAAACAACAGGAAAAGAGGCTTGGTAGGGGCTGAGAGGAACTTGGTGGGTGAATGCTGTTCCTTTCCTGGCATGGGACACAGGCTCATTCTCTCTGAGAATCTTACATCCAGAGGCAGTGACTTTGAAAGGACCGTGGCTGTGGAATTAGAGACAGATGCTTAGCTGGCCATGAGCAGATATTAAATTGTATTAAACTATGCAAACCACGTTTCTCATGCAAGCCTTGTTTCAACCTTACATCAGCCCCGGGTGGCATTTGCATCTCTATAGAGGACACAATAAAAGCAGCGTGCCTCTTACTCATTTCTATTCATAACTGCAAGCTGTTGTTATTCTAGCTGTCATTTACTCTGCGCATCTCGGCCAGAGTAACCTCCCTAAACCTCCGTGGAGAGCTAGCGAGGTGCTCTCAGCATTTCACGTTGTCGGCTCACGTTTGTGGGTAGGGATCAGGAGCTGAGAGCGACGTGTGGATGCATATGACCGAGGACTCCTTGACAGTAAACCGATACCCCGTTTCATCTGGAACCGTCTTTGTTTACGCTTGTTATCCTCACATAATTACTAATAACGCCCCCTTTTCTTCTCAAAAGTGATCAGGTTTGGTGGTGAATAACACGTTATCCCGCCTCCGCCTGTCAAGTGCGTATCATCTGGGAGGGCAGAAAAGATGTCAGAAGTAATTTTAAAGGAGGTGGAGACTGGAGGCAGAGGGCTGTAGGTATCTGGAGGGGAAATTGGTCACCCGAGGGAGAGACTGACAGAGGAAGGTTATGCAGGCCTAGGACCTGGCCTGGGCTGCAGAGGATGAGGGGGAAGGAGGACAGGTGAAGTTTTGGGAGCAGTGAAGAAAGGGGTGCCTTAGGGTCTTGAGGGACCACGCAGAGGCTCTTTCTGGGGCGGGGGAAGACAAGCCATGTCCCCTGTCCCATGTCATTAACTAGGTCAGTTGAAACATTTTGCACAGAACGGGGTGAGGCACATGGATGTTCCGGTGTCTTGGTTTGAGCCACACAGAAGTCTCCAGCCCAGAGTCAACCTGAGCTTGCCATTTTAACATCAGCTGAAATAATTATTTTAGCATGATTTTTAACATGGAAAAAAAAGGATCTATTTCCAGCAGCCAGGACACGCATACCCTTCAGGGGCCGTCACGGCGGCTCGCAGTGGGATGTGGATCTGGCTTTGGGAAGACTCATCTTATTCAGATTTCTGCCTGACTCTGGACTCAGCCAAGGCTCTGTGCACGCAGTGAGACTGTCCGTCCACTGTCTTGTGCCTGCCTTTTCTTTTCCTTCTTTCCTCCCTTCTTTCCTTCGCCTCCGCCTCCCTTCCACCCTTTCTCTCTCCTGCCTTCCTTTCCTCTTTCCTTACAACTAAAATGATCAAGTGCCCAGCACATGATCACACCCGAAATGTACTCACCTACCATGGTCCCCTGGCAATCCAGTCCTTTGAGACCAGAGCACCCCCATTTTACAGGGGGAGAAAATAAGCTCCAGAGAGGCTTGCTCAGTAGGGGCTGTCTGGGTTGTTGAGCAAATTCCAGGGCAATTATCATGGAGCGAGTCTCTGGGTAGTCTGGTTTTTTTCTAGGAATGCTCTTGAGGAGGCGAACTACTGCGTGGATGGAGAACAGAACTGATTGACAGTACCCCATCTGAATGCTGCTGCTTAAACAGTACAGATTCCAGGGGACAGTCCCTCCTGGAGATGCCAGACCCTCCCCTAGAGTGTGGGCCTGATGCAGTCAGAAGCTGCTGGCCAGGGGACTCCACTGGGAACCGCTGTCCCAGAGAAGGGTGGCGCGCGTCCTAGCAAAGGCTGCTGGGCTTGTGCATGCTGGAGTCTGTTCTGTGAACGATTTCATAGGAATCAAGCAGCTAGACCTTGGGTGTCCACCCCCTGGCCACCTCTGCTCCATAACCTGGGACAGACAACATTCATTTATTGATCACTGTGCTGCTGCTCCTCCTCCTCCTCCCTCTCCTTCTCTTTGGTTTCTTCTTGAAACAAGTTCTTACTGTATAACCCAGGCTGCCTTGAAGTTACAGCAGTCCTGCCTCCCAAGTGCTGGGACTACAGACGTACCCCACCATGCCAAGTTGTCCCTATGATTCTTTTGCACTTCATCCTGGCTCAGGATCCCTGTCATCTTGCTGTCACCCATCAATACTACCCAAATGGTGTTGGCTCACAAAGAAAGCCTATTTCTGTTTTGTTTTGGGTTTCCATGGTACTGGGGACTAAACCCAGGGGCACTTGGACCCTAAGCTATATCCTGAACTCTTTTTATTTTTCATTTTGAGACAGGGTCTTGTTAAGTTGCCTGGGCTGGCCTTGAACTTATGATCCTCCTGCCTCAGCCTCAAAAGTAGCTGGGATTACAGGTGTGCACCACCGCACCAACCTGTTTTAAATTAGACAGAGTAACTGATGTTTCCAAAATCAATCACTTAAAATCTATGGAGCTTCTCCCTTAAGTGTTCATTAGAGGGAGCTCTGAGGAACTTGGTCTTAACCTGGGCTACATATTAGAATCACCTAGGAGATTAAAATAAAACACTATTGATGCTGAATCTTTCCCGGGCCTATGGGAGCCGTGTGTCTGCACATGGCGGGGTCCTGCCTTGGCCAGCTCTCTGCATGTCACAGGTATAGTAATTCTAATGTTACAGGCAGGCTGGGCCGGGGACTCTGGGTCGGAGCCATCCAGGCTGTGCAGGTGCAGATAGAAATTGTGCAAACTCAGACCCTTGTGCCTTGCCAGCTCCTGATTTCTCCCCAGAGTTCTCCCTCACCCAGCAGCCCCTTCTCTGCCACACCTCTCCCAGCAGAAGGTGTAGTTTCTCCTCACTTTACAGCCTGTGTATTTTGGGGTCCCCTGGAGAGGAAGCATTTTCATGCTGAGACTCCTCGGGAGCTCAGACCTGTCTGTTTTCCTGCCCTGCTCTGTCCTTCACGATGGCGCCTCACGCTTTACAAAATTCACCCCTGTGGCAGCCAGCACAGGCATCTGACTGCATTGATGTCCGTCTTTGCTATGGCACGTTAATGTTCCTGCTTCATCCTTATTCCTTCTCTGTTCCTTCACTAACTTCTCTGCCTCCACCCACTCTCAAATGGGAGCCTTTCCCCAGGGCACCACGTGTGCCCTGTGCACATCCCTCACTGGGTCCCCTCTCCAGACGGAGTCCTGGTCTCCCAGCAGCATCTATGAACAGAATGTCCTCCTGCATCACCAAATCGGCCCTGTCTCTCAGTTTCCCTGTTTTTATTCCAGCTGCAGTCAGCCCTGTCAAGCCACCCCTTGTCTGTATGGTCCCGTTTTCCTGCCTGCTGCTCATCATGCTGATTCTCACAGCCATGGCTTCTGCTGTGACCTATTGCTGGGTCACTGTGACAAACTGCTGGTCTCATCTTCTTCCGTCACTACATTTTCCTCAGGGTCTGTACGCTCTGACTCCTCTCCCTGGCTATTGAGTGCTTGCTGCGTGCCTGTAAGGATACTCAGCACGGGTTTACTATGCCATGGAAATTGCACAGCATCCTTAGGGATGAGTAGCACTATCTTTTATCACCATCCTTACTTTGCCTCCGAGGAAAGGGATTGGTCAGGCACTGTTATGGTACAATATGAAGTTGTCCCCAAAGTCTCACATATTGAGCCCTCGATCCATAATGCGGCAGTGTTCACAGATGGGGCCCAGAGAGGGCATTGGATCCTGGAGGCTCTAACTTTCTCTGGATTAATCAGCCATAGAATCGTAATTAGATGGCATTACTGGGAGACGATGGAAATGCGAGGTGTCTTCTGGGACTGGATCTGGGTCCCCAGCCTCTTTCCGTCTGGCTCTTTCCACCCTCTCAGCTTCCTGGCTGCCATGAGGTGAGCGGCTTTGCACTACCAGCCCTTCTGCCATGATGTCTCTGCCTGTCACGGGCTAAGAGCATTGGCACCAGCTCATCATGGACAGACACCTTGGCAACCATGCACCAAAATAAACTTTTCTTCCTTTAAGCTGTTTAAATCAGGGATTCTACCACAGGGAAGAAAAGCTGAGTAACATAGGGACCTTGACCAATAATTGGTAAAAAGA
Source organism: Fukomys damarensis (assembly GCF_012274545.1). Taxonomy (NCBI): domain Eukaryota; kingdom Metazoa; phylum Chordata; class Mammalia; order Rodentia; family Bathyergidae; genus Fukomys; species Fukomys damarensis. The sequence continues at coordinate 21,270,562 of NW_022900937.1, forward strand.
AATTCCAGCTCAGCCTGGGCTATTTTTTTTTTTCAGGGAATCTTAATGTGATTCTCTTGTGTTGGCTTTCTTGGGGCCTTCAGTGTTCTTCTCCCAGCTGGATCACAAACCTCTAGGACAGCAACTCTGTCAAAGACCAAGTTCAGTGTCCTGCAGTTCCTACTATGCTGCCTACGTGGAACGGTCCCTCAAATGGGTGGTGACAATCTTGGCTTCACCTTCTGGCCCATAATAGCTGTCTGTGTCCTTGGCAACATGAATAAGGCAGAGAGACATTGCCTAGCCCACAGGAGCTATCCTGATAAGCTGTTCAGATTCCCCAGTGCCTTCTGCACAGCTGTAATAATTGGCTAGATTCGTTTTCCAGCCTTCCTGGGAATCAGTTTTCTCTGTAGGTTTCTGTTTTTAAAGTTTGAGTAAAATGGAGACTTGGCTGCACACCAGGGAGGTTTAGGAGAGAAATGAGCAGAAGGACCTCCCCTGGGGAACCCGGCTGCAAACTGCAGCCCGTGAGGGTAAAGATGACTTCGAGAGGACCTGGGCCATGCACAGCAGTTCCTGCTTTCAGCTAGGAGCCAGGCCAGTGCTGGAAGTCTGAGTATCAATTGGTACAACCCTCAGTGGCCCCCTGCTCCAACCTTCTGGGGTGACTGGAGTGTCCAGTCAGAGGTGACCCTTTCTCGTCTTAAACCCTGCCTTTCATGGCACAGTTTGGTGATTGGAGTGGCGGGGGACAAGCCTTACACTGAACTGTGAACACCACATTAACAGGTACTCAGATTTACACCAAAGAGGATTAATAAAGTTAACACTCTTAGTTTTTTGAGACAGGATCTCTATGTAGTTCAGACTGGCTGAGAACTCACTGTGTAGCCCAGGTTGGCCTCAAACTCTCCACGATCTTCCTCAGCTCCTGAGTGCTGGGATTTCAGGTGTGCAGCACTGTGCCCGGGGTGCCAGTTAACACTCTCACACTGAGCTATGACAGCGACATGGGCCTAGAGATAGTTGGTAAAACTCCACGATTGATAATGGTTAGGCTTTCTGTGTCCTGCCACCATGCCCAGTTTGGCTCTCACCCCACTCTTAATAGGAGCTGTTTTCTTAAATTGGAAAACCTGTATTGACTACAGGTGTGACTTTAATCCATCACAGAGGTTGGAAGAGCAATAATGTTTGTGAATGGAGCTGACAGAACTCAGTCCATGGGAGGTGCCACAAAATGTTAAACTTTGTAGGAACATATGTGCAGGCCCAGTTTTCTATCCCAAAAGATAAAAAGACAACTGAGCAGTATCGATTCAGCAAAGGACAGCCCTTCTTCTGGGATCCAGCATGGATTAGACAGGCACAATGGAAAGAGTCTCATAAACAGTGGCAGCAGGAGGACAGTGGTGGATTAGAGAGGGGTGCTATGGCTTGGATAGTGTCCCCGAAGGTCTGTGTCTACAAGGCTGGGCTCCCAGGGTGGCCCTACAGGCAGGAGGCAAGAGGTTGAGGAGATGGAAGATCCTCAGATCGTTGGAGCCATGCCCTTTAGGAGACTGTGGGACTCCAGACCTTTCTTGTTCTCCTCTGCTTTCTGGCTTCTAAGGTGGCAGCTCTGCCTTGCCTGTCTCCTGCTGTTGCCACCTAGGGCCACCACCAGCGCCCCAAAGCAGCAGGTATGTCCCACCTTGGCCTGGAACCTGCAGGAGTGTGGGCCAAATAAGCATTTTCTTTTCTGCATTAATTATCTTGGGTGTCTCATTATAGGCCCAGGAGGCTGAGTTACACAGCGGGTCTAGTGCGAAGACAGGAACAAAAGAGGCTTTCTAGCAGCACTGTGCTCCCATCCAGGCTGCACAGGAGGGATTACTTTGTGGAGTTGGTGGTCACAGGTGGGCTGGAAAGGCCAGTGATGAGTCCGTCACAAAGTTCTGGAAGCCCCTAGGATTCCTTGATTGCCTTCTTGGGAGCAGCGACCTTTCTTCGGTGGTGCAGGCTGTTCAGCCCGTCATCCCCACGTTCTGCTGTCTCACCTGTGTTTCTTTCCATTTCTGTAAAGAATCTCTTTTGCCTGGAGTGTGCTCTCATGCCCAGATGTTCCGACAGAGCTCCCTTTCCTTTTCCTTCCCTTGTGTCAGAGATGAGGCGCCTGGTCCGTCCACTGGTTGATGGTGCTGTCTCTCTGCCCATGCGAAGCAGACAGTGTTTTTCATGGCAGATGAGAGGGTCTGCAGACCGTTCCTAAGGTCAGGAGAGCAGAGAGCTGCCAGCTCCACGGGCTGTGACCCTGTCCCCTGCAGCACAGTAGGAAGAGGGCCGCACCTGCTGCCTCCACAGCGGCTGGGCTCTGTGCTCCCCTGCTGCAGGGCCTTGCCGAGTATCTGCTGTCCATCTGCTCCTGCATGGCCTCCCTGGGCTCTGGGAAGCGGCAAAGTGGTTACAGAGCATGTGGCCTTGGTGTGCGTGGCACCCCTGGGAGACCCAGAGGAGTACCTGTATGATATAGAAGCTGGGTGTAGTGGGGAAGGAGATCAAGGCAGAGGCAGGAAACACTAACAAAGCTGTGGTCTGAGACTGGCACAGGAAGGCCGAGCTGCCCAGATCCCACCTCCTTCACCAGGCTTCGCCAGGCGGACAGCTCTGGCCCCTTACTTTGGGACCCGTATCTGCTGAGCCTCTGTCCAGAACACTGAGAATTCTCAGAATGTCATCCAGAAGGACCTTCCTCTACCCTCTTTCTCCTCTTGCCAGTGTGTCAGTGGCTGCAGTTTGTCCAGATGTTAAAGAATAGAAATCACAGGTGTCTCAGTACCATTTCTGTGTGGCTTTGGGCCGTGAGGTAATGGCTCAGAAGGATGCTTCGATGGAGCTGGCTCACCGCACAGTCTGCGTCTTCTGCCTGGCAATTCAGAGACCCCCAGCCTGGATGTGTCAGCCCTCAGTAGTTAGTTCAACCACATACATGGGGACACCCAGCCAGACCCTCATAAAGATGACTCTTGTGCCTTTGAATAAAACGTCACATAAACCCCAGGCATGACAGGGTCCTGCTCAACCATTTGGTGAACCAGACCAGCATTCCCTTTCATCCTCATTATTTAACCAATGTCCAAGGATCATCACAATTAAACCTCAGTAGCACCAAGTCTAATCACCTGCCCTCGGAGCTCCCCCTATTCATAGATCCACTGGGAATCCCTGCCTTGTAATTTATTAGTGACCTTGTTGAAAGGGAGCCAAATCAACATCCACCATGGATGCACCGAGGAGCAGACTGGCCTACCTCGCCCTTTCATGCAGGGGGACAACTGGGGGTCTCCTCTATGTACCCCCACACTGCCATTCCCATTGGGCATTTCCTTTTGGGGGCTTTGTTATTTCTGATTTTGTAACCTGCCCCCTTCCTCCTCTCAGTTATGATGTCAGTGCTCTGGGGACTAGGTGTTCTTGTGTTTGCTTTCCTTTGCACCGCCTTGCCCAGTGTCAGAACTGGGGCTTGGTGGAAAAAAAGGCTGAGAGGCATTAAAGAGGCATTGAAGCCCTGGGTCCCTCTGGAGCTGGGTTTCTCACTCAACATCAATGACATTTGGGCCAGATAAGCCTGTATGTATGGGTGGGGGTGAGGTCTCCACTATGCATGATTGCATGTTTATTTCTTTTTTCAAAATTTATTTACTTACTTTTTTCTTTTTGGTCTTTTGAGACAAGATCTCACTATATAGTCCAAGCTGGCCTTGAACTGTGTAGCCCAGGCCATTCTCATGGTGATCCTACTGCCTCATCCTCCACGTAGTTAGAAGCCACACATGTTTAGGAGCACTCTTGGCTTTTACCCAGCAGATGTTACTAGCACCTCTGCCCGCAGCTGGGACCACTGCGTCTTTAGGCGTTGTCTGGTTCCCTGCTGGACAAAATTGCCTCTGGCTGAGGACCATGGTTCTAGCTGCAGCTAAAGGTCTTTCAGGGGCCCTGGACTTGCCCCAGATTTCTTTCTCCATTGCGAGTTTCAGAGCAGCTCCCCAATTGCAGGTGATGGAAGGCATTTTCCAGAGCTCCACCACACTTCTGGGCCCGGCATGTTTCTCCTTCATTCCTGCAGCCAGCACAAGTCACTCCACACACAGCCTGCTGCTCCCCGCATCCCTGCTGTCCCAGCCAGGCTGGTCTGTGTGGCCATTACCAGGGATGGTGGACCGAGTGCTGGAAATCCTGAGCTGTCCTGGCTTCATTTTTCATTGGCCGTGGGACGTAGAACACTTCTCCGGTAGGGTTGGCACTGGCACTGGGGCAGCTCTTTATGCTATCGGATGGTACTGTGGTCCGAATCCTGGTATGGGAGTCCTGAGGCAGAGAGATACCAAGAAGAGCAATAGGTGGAAGCAAGGTGTGCTGTGTCTTGCTCTGGATGCATCCATTATGTTCCCCACAGCAAGTACCACAGCCATTGTTCCGAGTAGAGGAAAGGGGGTGTTGGAAAGTTTTACACTTGCAACAAAATAAAACTTTCTGTAAGAATTTAGTTAATAAGCTGGACATGGTAGTGCACACCTATAATCTCCATTACTCAGAAGGCTGCGGCAGGAAGATTACAATTTCAAGGTCTACTTGGGTAACTTAGTGAGACCCTGTCTCAAAATAAAATGAAAAATAAAATAAAAAGAACAGGCGGTGTAGTTTCGTGGTAGAGTATTTTTATAGTGTGTGTGATGCTCTGGTTTCCGTCTCACTGCTGAAAAAGAAAATTTAGTCAATAAAGTTGTTTGAATGGCCACAAAATCTATTTGGGTAAAATTTACAGGTAACTGTCATCATGACTCATTGTTATATTCCATAAAGTCCAAATCAAAGTAAGATGTGGAGAGCAGGATATGCCAAAGTGAAAACAGAGTGCAGCTCCAGGCACAGCCAGCGAGGGCCACATGTTGGTGGCAGGTCCCACAGGAGGCTGTGCCAAGTCCTGGGAGCAGCCAGTCCTCCCAGGCCCCGGGCCTGCTCCACTGCAGTAGTTTTAGGACCAGTATCTGGGTCCTTTCAACAACCACATCCTATCTGCTCCACAGTGTGAAGACTTAAGTGGTAAATAAATGCCAGCAGCGCTCCTCTGGGTAGCTCAGTGCAGGGCCCGGATACAGTTCCAGGATCTGACCTAGCTGGAACTTGAAGCCTAAATAGGACTTGTGGTCTTCTTTAAGCCCAAAGCAATGACCAACATTCTCAAGGAGTTGTTCAAAAAAAAAAAAAAA
>NW_022900937.1:21275875-21290711 GCF_012274545.1 Fukomys damarensis
TCTAAAGGAGTTGTAAAAAAAAAAAAAAAAAGAGGAAAAGAAAAGAAGGAAAAAAAAGAAAGGGGAGAGGAGGGGAGGGGAGAGGGAAGCAGGGAGGGGAAGGGAAGGGCGGGGAGAACCCCTGGAGTGGAAGACAGGGACATAGACCCAGGCTTCCTCTGCTCCCTTGGTCCTTGTAGCATCCGGAAATCCAACCAATCCAATTAGTGTCCCCTGAAGGAGAACGATGTGGCCCTCATAGGCTCAGGATGTGGATCGATGGCTCCATGTGTGCCCTCATGTCGGCTCCCATTTATTAAAACGCGCTTGGCCTTAAGCCTGATGAGGCTAGAAAACCCTAGCCTCCCATCTCCCCAGACAGGGACTGCCTGTATGTGGTGGAATCGGTGAGCCCACACAGTGCTTCCCGGGGTACCTTTGGTCTCCTTGTAATTGACTGTGAGCATTGGAAATAGCTGTGGTTTTTAATACAGTGATATTTCCTCTTCAGGGACCCCAGCCCCTAGTCTAGTTTCAACAACTGCTAGCTCGGTCCCAAGACGTGGTTCCTGTTTCTTCCTTGTCTAATGGAGAGAGTGTTTGCATTTGCACAGGGTTTTTAATGGGCTGTAAGCTGTTGGCTCTGAGTGGGATTCTTGGACTGGAGCCAGGGAGACTTGAAATGTTTAAGGAAGCCTAGGGAAGCTGCTGGGAGGGGCTCTTCTCTGCTATCTGCGTGGCCTGTGGTGACTTGGGTAGCCAGGCGAGAGCAGCCTGCCTCAGTGGCACAGGCATGGCCCGGCTAGTGGGCTCCTTGGCTGAGCAGGCAATTTGGGCCAGGTGACTTTTTCTGTCAATGTTTGGAGCCAGCAGTCTCAGATCAAGCCGGAGACTGTGAAGAGGGGCCCCCTTTTTCTCATTCCAGAAACAGTGGTGGCAGCTCCCAGTTTGGCAGCTGCTGGTGGTCTGGACCTTCGAGTTCTTGAGATGGAAATAACTTACAGAGATTTTCTCTTTCAGGCAAGACCGCACCTAAACCATCCCAGAAAGACAAGTCTGGTCTCTTTTGAACTGCTCTGGGAGAGGGGCTTCGCAACCTCACTTGGTAACACGGTGTTTTTAACGAAGGCTGTGCTTTTGCCTTCTTACCCGGACCTCTTACATGGAGCCTGTTATCTTTCCCTCGGGAAAGCCATTGTTCATGGCCTTGAAGATCATTGTTTCCACTGATGCTCCGCTGGCGACTTTCCTCTTTAAATCATTTCAACCTGAGCAGTTTTGGGTGGCAGGCAGGATGGTACAGGGCTTTTCAAATGTCCGCACCAAAGTGTCCACCCTCAGCAGAAGTGTGAACGTGCACACACCCATGTACACACATGGCCCGCAGCTGGCCCACAGGGGCCTCCGGAAGGCTCGACGTTTCCTTAGAATCTACTGTTTTATTGAAGCATTCATCAGTATGTGATATTCAGTCTCAAAAGTACAGCTGGTTATTTTAATTTTAAAATAATGGTTTAAATGAGTTAACATTAAGGCCAGGGATTTAGTTCAGCGGCCCAGTGCCTTCCTGGCAAGTGCAAGGTCCTGAGTTTGATTCCTGGTACCCAATTAATTAATTAATTAATTAACATTAGGAAAAATTCCACCCTCTCTTACCTGTTTTCTTTTTTAATCCCTTGAGGAAATGGGTAGTTTGGGAAGATGCTGCGTGCTTTCTTCTAGGATGTCTGGTGCCCTTTGGCACACCACAGACGGCTCCACTAGAGAAGCCTGGGCTGTGGGCATCTCTCGGCTCCTAGCAGCTAGGTCAGAGTTTCAATTCACACCATGTCATTTCCTTGCATCCTTTCAGCTAAAACAGGGATGATGATTCCTACCTGACAGGATGCAGTTGTTCAACTGTGGAGTGCCAGAGTTTATCATAGCTGCTAACCTGAGATAGAAAATGTGTCCATGACTAGTGGGGGATCACTATTCCTTGTGGGTGGAATAAACAATAAACAGGCAGAGCATTTCAGATAGTAATAAGGACTATGAGAAAAATGAAACAGCAATGTCACTGTGTGTGTGTGTGCGTGTGCACGCCCACACACACTACTTTAGATGGCATGGCCAGGCCCCTTTATAAGAGGGTGACATTTGAATTAAAGTCTGATTGATAACTAACTTTGAGGGTCATTGGAAATAAGTTAGTAAAATGGCTGGCTCATGGGAGAGGGTAGTAGGCACTGATTTTCTGCAAGAATCAAAGAAATAAAGGAAGATAGCTTTTATAGCTCATTAGATATGACTGAAAAGATCTCAGAAGGGTGATCAGGGAATTCGCCTGGATTTTATGCTACAGGTAGAAAATCTGTTTGCATCCTGCATTTTTTTTTTAACCTCTTTCGCTGATGGCTGCTGCTGAGTAGTGCTCAGTCCTCCCAAGCAAGCAGTTTTCAGCATTGCTCTCACAGCCGGGCTCTGATAAGCACTATCGTTTTCTTGGTTGGAGAGCCCCTGGTCTTCTATTCGTCTGCTGCCAAGGTCTGCACTCTCAGTGGAACATGTAAATAGTGTCCTCACTTCCTTAACCAAATAATATCAGGTTGGCATGCAACCTGCTAAATGCATGGGCAGAACAAACGTAATTGTCTCTTTAAAACAACATTGCATTTTGCAAAACATGCCAGCTCCTTTTATAAGGTATTTATAAAATATAAATTTAGGGGCCAGGGACGTAGCTCAGTGGTGCCACACCTGTCTGGCAAGTGCAAGGTCCTGAGTTCAATCCCTGGTACCTCCCCCCAAAATTAATTATATATAAAATATTTTTATACTTTTATAAAATATTGTCTATTTCTATTTTTCTCTTATGTACATAAAATACCTAAGCCCTATCCTAACAATGGTGTAGGACTTTATTGTCTACAAAGTCCTTTTGGGTTTCATAGTAGCCTTGAGAACTAAATATGAGAGGGCAGAGAGAGGAATCTAAGTATTGGAATCAGCCAACCTTGGGTTCAAATCCTGGCTCTTGAGAAATTAAAACAGTGTTCTGTAACCTGAGGACTCACTACTTGGAGTCTTGGGTATATTGTTTGTGGTCTGCAATTTTGATTATTTTTTAGTTTGTTATTTTCATTTTGAGGATAGCTTGAAAATAAGAATGTAAATTTATTTGGATAATCTGAGTGAGAATTTATTGACTAGACAGCTCCATTTCAGTGAGAAAAGGCTGTACCATCTTTTAATCTATGCAAAGGTAGAGAAACCAGGTGAGGTACCAGTCTCCAAAGACCTTGTCATGTAGATGTCAGAACCAGTCTCCTTTCAGCTGCCTCGCATACATCCTGTTTGTTGTGACCCCACTTACGAAAACTAGCAGTAAGAGTAGCGGTAAATAGTAGGGAACTTTTTCCAGTAAGTATCATTGGACTTTACAATTCTTATACATCAGCTTCACAAAGATGAACTGGTGGTTTAAAACAAGCTCATTTTTCAAAAGGGAAAAAGAAACCCACTCAAATGATCATCCACAGTGTTCAAACCCAGAAGAATCTAGTCAATGAGTGAAAACTAAAAGATTTAAATGCATGCTGCTGCCATACCCAACCATGTCTATATAGTCTGCATAGTCTTATTAGCATATTACATTAATGATGTTAATTTGATTTTTAACTCAGGTCCTTCGCTTACGAGGCAGTCGCCAGAACCACTGAGCTAAATCCCTGGCCCTAATTTTGTACCTCATTTGTAATTTGTTTTGCCATTTATATTTGAGTAGGGAATAGAGCCCAGTGATGTTTCTGAGGTGAAACTGGCAGGATTCTATTCTAGTTGGAGAAGTAGGCTGGAGGATGGTTTCACATCTGAATGGGGCTGAAGATGTGTTCAGGTCCTGGTTAGGTGACAGACCAAGTGTGACAAGCTCATGGGTCACCTTGGCAGATAGATCTAGTGGGTCGTTGGGAATATAAGTCTGGTGCTTAGGTGAGAGTTTGTGGATAATCACTAATGGGAGAGAGATAAGCATGAAAACCATTACTGTGCTACTGTGCTTTCCCTGAAAGAAGGTTTGGATGAGAAAAGTAGGAGACCAAGAATGGAACTGCAACATTTTAGGGGCAAATAGAGGAAAAGAAGTCAGCAAAGAGACAGCTTGAAGTTTAGGAGGAGAACCAAGCCAGTGCGGTAGCCTGAAAGTCAAGGGAAAAGAAAGTTTCAACCAACAAGGGGTAGCAAGAAGGTCCAATGCAGGGGTGAGCTGCCTTAAAGAGATAAAGGTGTCATGTGTCTTGCTAGCTTCTTGTCATTTAGACACATGGAAGCAGAAGAAACATCATAGGTTACCAGCCGAGTGGCTGAGCAACCAGAGCATGTGCTGTTATGGGTGAGAGGAGGTGTATGACATTTTGCAGACAGATGGTAAAGGGACCAAGAAAGCAGCTGGTAAATTTGTCATCCATCCATCCCATATTTCCTGAGGGCCTTCCGGGTGACAGACTGTGGATGAGATCCTATTAGACAGAGTAGATGAGCACATAGATAAAGTAAGTCGCAGTCCCTGCCGTGAGGAGTTGAGAGTGTTGATGGGGAGACAGTTGTACCCAAAGGTAATTACAGGTCCAGGTGGTACCCGCTATGGGAAAGGTGTGTACAGTGACCCCAGAGAACTGGAAAGAGACCATTTCGTGTGGATGGGAAAGATGTGTTCACAGGCAGAGGAGAAGAGAAAGAACATCTGAAGTGGGAGAATAGAGTGAAGGGCACGTCCTACTTCCTGTGCATTTCTGAGTGTGTGTGTTTGAGAGTGTGTGTGTGTGTGTACATGTGCATGTGTATGGTGTGAGGTGGTTTTGAAGCTGGGAAGGAAGGCTAAGCCCAGACTATGAAAAGTATACAACACTATAGCAAACATGTTTGAATTCTATCCTTCAGAGAGTGAGAACCCAAGAGAACTGGTTAATGAAACAGTAATGCAGTGGGCTTGGGTTTTTAAGCAAAAGCTTTCGGTGGCATGAGGAGACCTAAATGGGCAAAAGAAAGATGGAGGCCGGAAATGCGGGCAGGGTCCATCTCAGTCCATTTGCAGCCTTGCTCACTGACATTGAACACCTACTTCATGCTCTGTTCTCCTGCCCTGAATTAGGACAAGTTCTAGCAAAATGCATCTGACTTGTCTCCTGGCATCCTGCCGAGGCTTGTGACTTCCTGGAGAGTGTGAAATATTGACCCAGATGTTGATAGCCCAATCACCAGGTAGAATCTTTAGCTGGCAGGTTGCTGATTCCCAGAATCCAGAGGCTGACACTCTCTTTCATGCATTACTCATTATTTTGACTGTCCTGGTTGGCTTGGGATGCAAAGAAGCAGTTGCTGTTGAGAGCACGGGGCCGAACGGACTGGCACACCTGAGCACTGCACAGAAACATCTGCTCTATTTCCTGACTAACTGAAGTAACCCAGGGTGGACTTGGTACCCAGGGTCACACTCGGCATTTTTTTCTATTTGTAACTGAGGACAATTTCCATGTGGCTGGTGATGAAAAGGTCAATTTCAGAAAGAGGGAGTGTTTCCCATTAGGCAGATGACATCCAAATATTTAACTCACTGTGTCATTTTGGCTGGGCACTGCCTTTGAATTTTGTGCCATCCAAGCCTCCTTTGTGCTGTTTAGGGAAGATCTGCACTCACAGCCTCTTCTTTGCTGGCAGGGAAGTTCTGGGCACAACTTGGCATCGCCTCTCTTTTGTGATGTGTCAAGTAGATCCATAAATGGCAAGGAATGTTAAGTGTTCTTCCAGGAAAAATCAGAGCCTGTTAGCACTGAAAGGGACCTGGGCCTCCTCCAGATCCATCCAGCTCATTTTACAGATATGGAAACTGAGGTTCAGAAGTCCAGACTCACTGGTCCCATATCTCAGAGTGAGTAAGAATACCCTTGGGACCAGAGGGAAGGGTCCAGTCCAGAGTTTCCCAGGGGTCTGCCTTTCCTGCTTCATTTATCTTTCTATCTCTGCTGCTTGCTGCTATGCCTCTTTTCTGTTTCCCAATTAAATCTGCTAGTGTGGGTACCATGATGAACAAGTTTCACGTCATGGGTGTTTTCTATCTCGTATGATAGACTGTGAGTTGGCCTCAACTTGAATGGCGGATGTAGAAGGGCTAAGTCCCAACACAGGGGACTTGAAGGTGATGAAATGGTGTGCCTACAGTATGAGGGTGAGGGGGGTACCAGCCCAGGGTGGAGGTCCAAAGCCTGCAGCTGAGCTCAGTTTAGAACTTTCCTCTTAGTCTCATCAAGTGATTCATTCAAATCACCAGGTGTCTGGTTGAAAATGCATATTCCCGGGCCCTGTCCCCAAAGCTCTTTTCCATTATGTGTGGTGTAGGAGACAGGAATCTGCACTTCTCGGCATTTGTGAGGTGGACTTGGCCTCCACACTAGCTTATTTGGGTTTTTTGCAAATGCATTTTTTAAAAGTGTTCCTGAAATGCCTTATAGAACTTATTTACACGAGTCATTACCATGGCAGGGCTGGGTGGGACTAGCTCCAATGTTCCCTATCTGTGAGGTTTTGTCACCAGCCTGTGGCCCTGTGTTGTGTAAGGATAGGCGTTGCAGATGTACCGCTGACTCACTGACATCAAAGGAAACCATGGTGGGGGTCCTTGCTTGAGGTCTGGCTTGACGGAGATTCTCCATCCAGACGCATGGCCTCCCTGGCTCCTGCTCAGGTCCCAGGTAACACGTGTCTCCACTGGGGCTCTTCCTTTCCAAATGTTTGCTCTCTTGGCTTCGACTCCAAGGTGTATTTTTGTAATGTTTGCTTCAGGGTGTTGAGTTGGTTATGCGGCTAAAATCAAGCTTACTTTTCCTAGTCTCTTCTTAGGAAGAGACTTTAGAATGTCAGACTTTGCATGTGAATTGTTTCTATGAAGAACAGATGTGGGCTTAATTTTGGAGAAAGAGAATTAGAAACCAGTGAAATCTTACATGATTTCACGTTAGTACCAAAACCAAATCCATTAAAGACATTTGAAGCTGTATCTGGCTATGACGGGCTTCCTGATGGGGACGAGCCATTCCCAAGGCTTTCTGGGACGAGGACTACCACTGATGGACTCTTGGTTTCATTTATGTCTCCCACTGCTCACAGTCTGTTTTGAATCTTTCTTCCTTTAATCTATGTATTTTTATTTATTGAGCGAGCAGTAGTGTAACCATGACTGAAATTTTTTAAATTATAAAAAAACTCTATCCCGGGCTCAGCTTCAGTCACAGATCAGATGTTTCTGTTTTTCCATGTTCCCTTCCATGCTTTGTTCATTGGCTTACAGAATCTTTGCATTACTGTAATTTCAAGTTGCAGTGCAGTTTCCAGTTTGTCATTTGACATTTTACACTTCATATTGCATTACAAGACTCCACGTTCTACTGCCTTTTTCAAGATAATGATGTCTCCTTCAGTCAGTAAGCTCTAATGTATCTGACCATCTTTCAGTGTGGTCCCGTGTGTTCGTCTCCCTTAAAAAGGATATGAAAAGAATAGAACACAGCCACAGTTGTTCAATGGTCACTCCTATTCTTCCCCAAGGTCACCTGTTGTCTGTCTTGTGAGCCTCCTACCAACCCAGCCCCAGTGCTGTTCACAGTCTCGGTCCTCTGGTCACTCTGACTCTGATCAGCTACTTTCTCTGTACATCTCCGCCAGCCCTAGGCTCTCTTCTCTTGAGACCCATGCCACATCCAGACCAGCCACTTCCTCTCCACCCTAGGTCATCCCGATGGCTACTTTTTCTTCTTCAAGTCTGGCACAGCTTATTTTACATTACTTTGGTCACCACCTTTGGTATGTGCATTATTATATCTGTGATCATTTAGATAACATTTTGCATGATTTCCTGCAGGAAACAGAAAGTAACAAAGCAATGGGAATCTGTTGGAATGAATCTGGGAAGCAGGTAGAAAGAGGGCAAACCAGTAAGCAATAGCACCGGGATGGACTCACTTAAACCTTGGAGTCAGGGCCAAGGAACCAAAGCCGTTGGTCTTTTGGTCACTCTGCAGGAGATACAAATTCTAGGGAGGAAGTATCTGGTTGACCTACCTCACCCACCGTGGCTCCAACTAGCTGGCACCTTGAGTACATTTCCAAAGATACTTTGCCAACATAGGGAGGTGATTTCCTCAACAGCCCAAGGGAAGGGGAACAATTATCAGGCTGCCCTACATACCTGTCTTCCCATGGATATATCCCATCCCTGCCTATTATTACTAACTCTTCCATACAAGTAATTCCAAACTACTGTCAGTTATAGCACTCAGCTCCAAAACCAAGATCCTTGGGGGATTTCAGTCTCTCCTCAGCACTGTCAAATGCCTAAGTCAAATGGCGATGAGACCACCCTGTCTCACTAGTTTGAATGCCACCCCTTTCTCTGGCTCCTTGGTCCATGTCCCTTCGTGCCAGCACCGTAATATCCAGCAATAGATTCTTAAAAGAAGAAAGAGACATCAGAAATTTGGGGGATTCTATCCAAAATACACATGCCCCTGCAGTCTGGCCTCACTGCGCATAGGACACACCCCAGTCTCTGGAACAAGTTCTGCTTTTGATTCTGTCATCACCTACTCTGTCCCTAGCTTAGAACCCTCCAGAAGAGGGGAGAGAACACCCATTGGTTTCAGGCCTGCTTCTTACCCATTACACAACTTTTGACTGGTTGTGTACCTCCTCCCAGTGAAGGGACAAAACGCAGGTCTTGCTCCTCTGAACCTGCAGAATGACCCATGGTATGTTACACACCCGACTTAGTTACTTCCTTCCACCCCCGTCCCCACTGAGAGAGGGCATTATTTTGTGTCCCATAGTTCATCCATTCATCGGCCTTGAAATGGAAATAAGAGCCTTTGAAATGAACCCTGTATCCATCTTAGGGTTTGCATTAGAGCAGCTGAGGCCAACGGAGGATGTTTTGCTTGTTCTCTTTACCTTGTCTTGCTGTAATCCTGCATTCTGTCTTTCCCCTCCTTTCAGTGGAGGATCCTAGCTTTCACTGACATCCAATATGAACTTCATGACCTGGCCATTTCCCTGCATTTATGTGTTTACTGTAATGTGGTTTTCCTAATTATTTATATGCTCAGTTTTCTTAGGATCCACCAATCTCTGGGTATGAATTCTTTTAAAATTTGTTACTCCAATCTTAGCGACCTTCTACTCACACGCGAATAGTGAGAGTCATAACCACTTAACCCACTTCTGGTCATTGTTAGAACTCTCCAGGGAGGTGTCCTGGGAGCTTTTAAAATGGTAGGAGTTTTACCAACTTGGGCATTGTGCTCTGGAAGCCTAGAGTTTTGAAATGTACAAAGAGGATGGGAAGAACTTCCTCATGCAGCTATTCTGAAGGTTAAATTAGATAGTGCATCTAAAGCAATTAGCCTTTTGGTTAGCCCGGGTTTTACACTGAATAAATGGGGTGTGTGGGTGTCATCTGTTGAACATCTGCTAACAGGCCTGGTTTGCCAGCTGCCCCGAGATGCTGACACCCAGGGGCACCAGCTGGTTACAGGAAGGTGGTAGCAGGTGAGTGGGTGGCTGATGACCATAAAGCAGTCTGCTATTTTGTTCCTGCTGTCCTATTTGATGGTAAAAGGTTTTCTAGTGGCTTCTTTGGGATGCTGGGTTCAGAGACCTGCTCATATTAGGATCCATCATATGAAATTATGAATTATATGAAATTGTATTCTTGTAGATCAGAAGTCAACAGAGCTGGGGATTTAGCTCAGTGGTTCTGTCGCCTGCCTTGCAAGTGCAAGGTCCTGAGTTTGATCCCTGGTTTAAAAAAAAAAAAAAAAGTCAACATTTTTTGGTTTCAGCCACATGCTTGAAGATTGATGCCTGCAAGTAACTTCATTCTATCCAACTGTCCAACTTCTTGTTTTTAATTAATTAATATATCATGGGGGATCGTCCACTTTAATGGATAGGAATCTACCTCCTTCCATCAGACAGATTGGATTCCATCCTATGGATAGATTGCATTTTTTTCTTTTTTCTTTTTTGGTACCAGGAATCAAACTGGGGGACTTGCACTTGCCAGGCAGATGTTGTGCTGCTGAGCTATATTCCAGGCCTGGACAGATTCGGTTTCTAATCTAATTAGATTAGAAATTCTCCTATTCATATGGACATTTAAGCTGTTCCTAGACTTTGTGGTTCTTCTTACAAATAATGATGCAATGTAAATCTTTATATGTAAAACTCTAAGTATGGTTTTGAATGTACCTGTACGTCGAACTACTAGAAGTAGAGCTGCTGAGCTAAAGTGCATATTCATTTGAGATCTTGTCAGAGATGGCGAAGTTCCCTCCAAAGAAGTTGCCTCAATTTAGATCCCCATCAACAGAGAACATGCTTGTCCTATCAGTGTTCTCAAACTTGATAATCTTTGCCCATACAATAGGTTTCACTCGTCGTTATTTATTTTCCTGTTGTATGTATTAGTCTGCCCCGGCTGCTGTAACAAAAATCTCATAGGGGGTGGCTTCAACAGCAGGAATTTATTTCACATAGTCCTGGAGGCCAGGAAGTCCAATGTCAAGGTTCCAGCTGGTTTGGTTCCTTGATGGGGATTGTCCTCCTGACTTAGGGCTGTTTCCTTCCTATGTCCTGACATGGTGATGGTGAGGGGGAGTTGGGGAAGGGAGACAAGAGAGGAGAGAGAGAGAGGGAGAGGGGCAGAGAGGAGAGCCTGGTTTCTCTTCCTTTTCTTAGGACACCGATTTCTTCACTGGGATGTGACCCTCATGGCCCCATCTAAATCTCATAAGCCCCCAAAATACCATGAGCCCGTGTGTTGGGGCTTCGCCATTTCAATCTGAGAGGACACACCCTTCAGCCCATAGCACCCATGAGCTACCCTTTCACACCCTTCTGCCTATGAAGACTCTATGGAGTCTTCCTTGTCTTACTGGTTAAGGATGTTTCATAAAAGAAGAAAATTAGCAGTCTAGGGTGCCTTTTGGAAGCACCTCGGGTTTTCTGCTTCAGTCTTTACACGTCACGTGTGGCCTGGGGCAGAGACAGTGTGCCGACAGGTTACAGTGCTTGAACTGCAGTTATTTGTCTCATGATTTATTCTTTGGTCTTGTGTTTGTCACAGACTAAGAGAAATCCTGTTTGCTAGTCCTAATTTCAGGAATTTACGTTCTCAAAACACTTGCAAGTTTCCCTATCTGGATCTTGCTTTGAAGAGAATGTGTTGACTGTCAGCAAAAGGGAGAAAGGAAAGTTACTAGGAGCACTGAGAGGGAGAGGGGTGCTGGGCCACAGAACCAGGAGCTTCATGGCCCAGTCTTCCTCCCTTTACTTTTCCTTTTGTTTCATTCTTTCTCCCTTCCTGTTTTCCTTTCTTTCCTTCCTTTTCTTTCTGTTTTGCTGCCTCTTTCCCCCTTTATTTCTGGCTGCATACTATAAAAATACAGTTCTGGTGTTTGCGGTCGGATTCCCACCATGGGGACTCTGCTGGAATTTCAAGTCACTCACCATAATTGAACTATAAATTAGAGAATTCTTATGAATAGAATAGGATGGAATGTGGTTTCATGTTTTCTTTCCCCAGGGACCCTGCTCAACTTGGCAATAGGAAGCTAAACTGGGGAGGGATTAGTTCTAGGAAGTGGGGTTTTTAGTATAGCTGCATGTCTAATCCAAATATTACGGACGTGTCTTAGTTATCTCTGTTACTGAGAGATCAGGACGGGGAGGATAACTTGAATCCCAAATGTGCCAGAAACATTTTCCACCTTGCTTCATGTATCGCATTTTTCCTTCCACTAGAAAAACTATAACAGTGGGTTTATTCATACTAATTTTCACCTTGCAGTTTTCCACCAGTATCGCAAGCAGGATGTATTGTGCTGCAGAAAAATAAAACAAAACAATAAAAAGTAACCCTACATGCATCGGGGTAAAGAGCTCAGTTTTAGTCCCGTCTGTGCCTCTCACAGCCTGAAATCTTGGCAAGCTGTAGCTCTTAAGGCCTCAGTTTCTGCTTTGTAAAAGGAAGAAAATAACAACCTGCTAGGGTGGCTGGGAGGGCACTGAGGGGCTGCAGGCCATGTGACCTAGAACCAGGGCTGCCTCAGCCATGGAGCTAGTCCGTTAGCATAGGTGCTGTCTGTACAGTGCCCCGCATGGAACATAAATCATGGACTGCCGAGTGCCAGTCCCTTTCTTCCCTCCGTTGGCCCAAAACCCCCAATACACTCTATTATTTAAACAAACTACTGCAAACTTGATAATTTAAAAAAACAGTTGCATTCCCTGTGCAGTTTGGGACATGTTACCAGAGCCGGGTTCTTTCTAAAATTCCTGCAGGAGAATCCTTCCTTGCCGCTGAGTTTCTGGAGGCCCCAGACACTCCTTGGCTTGTGGGAACATCGCTGCAGTCTTCTCAGTAAGTCACTAAGTGTGTCTTATAAATTTATAAGGATTTAGGAGCCAGGTGTGGTGGTACGTACCTCAGAGGCTGAGGCCGCAGGATCACAAGTTCAAGGCCAGCCTGGGTTACATAGCAAGACCCTGTCTCAAACACAAACAAGAACAAACACAAAACGAAACAAAAGGATATAGGGGCCACTGTATAATCTAGGATGATCTCATCTCAAGATCCTTAACTTAATTACATTTTGAAGGAACCTTTTGCCAAATATGATCAGACTCACAAGTCCTGGGACTCAGTGCATTGAAAAACCTTTGGAAAGTGTCACTGCCATTCAACTCACTCAACACACTTGAGGTATAGACTGTATAGATCAAGACCTGACAAGGCATATTTTCCCCCCAACCATTCACCTTTACTTTAATATTAATAAATCAGAGTGGGTCAGAGAGAAGAAAGAAAATTGTGCTTGTTTTATTTATTTATTTTTTTTATTTGAGACTGGGTCTTGCTGTGCAGTCCAGGCTGACCTTGAACTCACTATATAGCTGAAGTTGGCCTCGAATCGGCAGCGACCCTCCTGCCTCAGCCTCCCAAGTCCTGGGATTATAGGTGCATACCGCCATGCCTGGTTTTGTCTTGCTTTTAGAAGCAGGTGATACACCTCTTTCCCAGATGCCCACCATAACAGGGATCTACAGTGGAAGTTCTCATGCCTGCTTGAGGTCAGAATGGCAGCCTTGGGGTTGTGATCAGCAGTCACCCAGAATATACCTGTGTCTGTCTTGTACTTGCTCTGACCCTATCTCTAGCTGGCTCCCCCCATATCACTGGTGATGTTGCTTAGCCTCTCTCCAAATGTAGCTCCCACAGACTGGCTGTCTGAGAGTGGCTGTAGACTGCCACCGAATTATCTTGGCGGGGGGGTCCCATTCCTTCGGTGGATGCTTGTTTGCTTCTTGGGTTTCCCGGGCTCGCTCACCTTCCTGTGCTGATCATTTGCGGAACCTTCCAGAACCCAGCTGAAGCAATAAAGGGTCACTCTGCACTAGACAGACTGTCCTCGAAGGAAGGTGACATCAAGGACCTCTGGGGCCAAACAGTGCTGCCCAAAGCCAGTGCTTAAAAAGTAAAAGCAGAGATGATCTAGGGACATTTTTGCACTGTAGTTAGAAGTTCATGGTTTGGTGGAAAAACACGCACTGCAAGGAAAGTCACAGAGCTGCTCAGGGTCCCTGGGGAGTGTGAACATCGGAGGACAGGCTCAGGAACAGCTGTCTTCTGGGACAACAGCAAAGGAGCCAGATGTGCAGGGATTCGGAGCAGGGGACATCTGGACGTAGACCCTGCTGTGAAGTGCCTGGGCCAGGTCACATGATGTCGCCAGAGGGGACCACAGCACAGGGCTGTGGGTCTCTGTGAAAAGACCAGTTAAAGGAATGAGGGTGTGGGGTCTCTCTGGATAGAACTTGTAAACTTCTGACACTTTCCACCTCTTTGATTCATACGGATGCAGGAAAATCACCTTGGTGTTCAGTAACAAGTGTTTAGTGCAAGCTCTCTGCTGTCACTAAGGACCTCACCTAAGACCCCTCACTGCCCCATGGAAAGGTGGGTGCCAGTGCTTTCCTCACGGTAGGCTCTGAAACTTCCCAGGTGCACTGCCAGAAGTGGTGGCAGGAGTGTGATCACGGGCAGCCGGCTGAAAGCTGTGGTGCCCACTGCCTCTACTGCAGGGGGACATGGGGCTCTCCTTCCCTGCAGCGCGAGAACTCCAGCTGTCCGACCTGAGCTGGAGGATAAGTGGGACTCGGGTCTTCAGTGGCACAGTACCAAAGTCAGGGCTACTTTGGGACTTTTCTGGGTCCTGGGCTCTTCCGGCTTTGTGGGCCCCTTCATATGTTATCTATATAGGCAGAGAATGATGAAAATTCTATTTTATAACCAAGATGGTGTAAAGACGACTATAACCCTGCCTGATAGTCACTTTAGGTCACCTTGCTGTTTTCATTTTATTTATTATGTTTTGGTACTGGGGATCCAACTTGGGACCTTGCACTTGGAAGGCAGGCAGAGGTAAAACCACTGAGCTAAATCCCCGGCCCTACTTTTTATTTTTTGAGACAGGATCTCGTTATGTAGCTGAGGCTAGTCTTGTACTCTATATAGCCCAGACTGGCCTGAAAGCGATCTTCCTGCCGCAGCCTCCTGAGTGCTGGGATGTCAGAAGTGCTCCCCCACGCCTGGCTACTTCTGGTCCTAGCACAGCCCCTGTGCCTGCCCGCTCTGCCCTCCGTCTGGGTCCTGCTTCCCTAACGGTCCTCTGTCTCCGCAGGTCCCGCAGCGGATGGAGGCAGAGGGCGGCCCCGAGGACGGCGGCGCTGCCCCTGGGGTGTGGGGCTCCTGGGGGCCCTGGTCCGC
>NW_022900937.1:21290785-21293162 GCF_012274545.1 Fukomys damarensis
CGCCCACCGCCCACCGCCCAGAGAAGGTAGGCGCGAGCCGCTGTCCCCTCACCATCCCAGTCCCCTCCCTTCCCCTTTCCCCATTCTTGTCCCGCAGGCTGCACGCTGCACCCTCTGCAGTGCCTGGAGTTCTTGGCTCCACCTGGATGTGGATTAATTGAGCAGCCATGTTCCACGCCTGGCCGCCCCCACCCAAAGAAGCTGATTCGCCCACCGCCCAGAGAAGGTAGGCGCGAGCCGCTGTCCCCTCACCATCCCAGTCCCCTCCCTTCCCCTTTCCCCATTCTTGTCCCGCAGGCTGCACGCTGCACCCTCTGCAGTGCCTGGAGTTCTTGGCTCCACCTGGATGTGGATTAATTGAGCAGCCATGTTCCACGCCTGGCCGCCCCCACCCAAAGAAGCTGATTCTGAGAGGGTTCTTAGGGGTGACAGAGGAGACCGGGATTGGGAGACTCGAGTTCCAGCTCTGCCTTGGTGTCAGGAGGAGAGAGCCTTGGCCGCGGGCTCTGTGGATTTGCACTAAAGACACAAAGACCCAAGTTCTGTTCTGTAAGAGTTGTGTGCCCTAAATGCTCCCAAGCTGCGGGTTGCAGGGTGATATGAACATTTTTGTTTCGAGACAGGGTCTCCCAGTGTAGTTCAGGCTGGCCTTGAACTCACAGCAAACTTCCTGCCTCAGCCTCCAAGTGATGGGATTACAGGCATGCACTGCCAGGCCTGGCTCAGGATTGTATGAACTCACAGAAAGTTCTATGAACTCTTCTAGAAAGTTCCTCCAAAGTATTCTGAGTGAATACGCTGCTTTGAGGATATGTCTTAAGGACCGCAACATCTTTTAGGGTCAATAAAGTATAAACTCTAGAAATGACATCATGATATCAAAATAGTTACATTACTCTGCAAAGCATAAATATGCCAAAGCAAGCAGAGTCCCTGGCAGATAGGAGGCTGCAAAGAGCTGAGCTAATGGATGAATGAATGAAAAGATATTCACAGATTACCCTGTATTCATTCAGCAGTATGTACTGGGCATGCTCCTGCCTAGGGATCTGATAGACTAACAATTCTAACACATAAACAGCAACAGCAGCAAAGCCACCCTTGTGCTTACAACGTGGTTACTTAATTGTCCAGCGTCTTAATGCCCATGGGCCTAGGCTGAGGAGGAGCATGGTTGGCCACTCTTTCCCACCTCTGCCAGACACTGTGCCAGAGCTGCTCTTGGCCCAGGGCTGTGGGCTGAGGCAGGAGGACAGGGTCTTCTGTGTAGTGCAGGCTGGCCTTAAACTCACTGTGGCCCAAGCTGGCCTCAAGCTTGTGAATCTCCTAACTCAGCCTCTTGAGTGCTAGGATTATAGGCAGGTGCCCCCATGCCTGGCAAAAATGCATTTTTAAATTTTGTTCTTTTTTTTTTTATTTTTTACCAGTGCACTTTAAAATTCAGAACTGTCCAAATTTTAGGGAGATAATTCAGGGTGCATTCACGTATGAATGGCATTTTCTCTGTGATAAGGGGCAGCAATCCTTAATTGAAACACAGTATTTCTTCTGGAAAATGCGAACACTCTATCTAGAATACCAGTTACTTCTGTCAGTGCTGGGACAAAATTCCTTGACACTCATAATTTAAAAGAGAAGTTTATTTTGACTCAGGGTATACAGAGGTTTTAGTTCATTGTTGGCTGATATGAAGGCAGAACGGCAGAGTGTGGGAGACGAGAGCTGCTCACAACATGGCAGACAGGAAGCATAGAGAGATCCGGGAGGGGCCAGGAGGCAGATAAACCCTTCCAGGCCACGCCTCAGGGCCCGCCTCCTTTGACCAGACTCCGCCTCCTAACTGCCAGTCACACCTTCCAAAGACCTGCCTAGTTGCTCCTGAGGCTCTTGGGAGACATCCAGATAAAAACTTGACACCTTAGGTCAGTGAAGGTCAAGTTTGCTGCCCAATGAGTTTTTCACCAGACTGAACACAGTAAAAAGACAAGGAACGCCAAAAACGTGGTTTTGAAACCCTTGATCGCAAAATCACAGGGCTGCAATCACCAAGGTTTGTTGAATGCTTATTCCCCACTGGATGCCATTCTTGTCACTTTACACTGACAGCTCTAGGGAACAGAGGTTAATATCATCCTCATTTGAGAAGAGAGGACATAGAGGCCCAGGGAATGGATTCACACAGCTAGTACGCGTTGAATGAGGACTCACACTCAGGCAGCCTTGGCTCCAAAGGCCGATAACGCAGAAGTCATCAGGAAGAATGGGGAGACCAAGGTGGATAAGTGACTCCCCAGAACTCCGAAGCCATGGAAAAGCTGAGATGTGACTGTGCCAGGGCTGATGCTCAGCTCCCCACAGTACTCAGCCTCCTGCTGGG
>NW_022900937.1:21293694-21317387 GCF_012274545.1 Fukomys damarensis
GGGGGGGGGGGGGGGGGGGGGGGCTTCTCTGCAACCTCTGCGGCTTGAGCGCCTAGGAGAGCTGCCTAGCAGGCTCTTGTTGGCCACAGGCCTGTGCTGCATGCATTCCAGCCTGTGCATTTTGGCAGGAGGACATTTTTTTCTTCTAATTTAGTGATGAGGGGCCAGTTAGTGTTTACGATGAGGTTTCTGCAAGTCTTTATCATGCTCTTGTAATTTTACAGCTTTAGATGAAACAGTCCAAATATTAGCCTGAGGGAGGCCTGAGCTGCTTTCAGATGTCATGCGCTTCTGGGCCGACGAAAATCACATTTGCTTACATTTATCAGTCAGTAGGCACTCACGTAGTGTATCTGACCCCAAAGAGAAATGTCAGCATGTTCCCTGGATGGCTGTCTGCTCCTCTCTGTTGGAGGTTTGAGGTTTGAGGCGAAGGCTGTTGGGATTTAGATATTTAAGAAACCATTAGATTGCTATGCTAGGCAAGGAAGAACTTAATTGTAGCCAGAAAACAAATAAAACGATTGCACCTGCCAACAAACATGTTTTAAGCATCTATTATGCTATAAGGTCCAGGGACATGGACCTTACATGGACAAAGGTCCATGAAAATCATTCTATTACTGGTAGGCTGGAGCAGTTGTTTGCAAACTTCTAAAAATGTTTTTATTAGTGGGTGTTTGCAGTACATAGTGATTGCATTCAGTGTGGGGAGCTGGTACATGTACATAATTTTGTGTTAAGCATGAGAATCCTTTCTGCAAATAAGCCATAGGTGGAGGCTCGGCCTGTGACACAGTTAGGAGCCAAGCTGTTCTGGCAGAAGCCTCAGAGGCACTGGTACAGAAAGCTGGCATCTACACCCAAGTGGGACAGTGGTTTTCAGCCATACCTGACCATTAGAATCCTCCGCCTATTTTTTCAAAAATCCTGACATCCTCTTTATACTCCCACCAATCTCAGAACTTGGGGCCCATCCTCAGACATCGACAGGATTCCAATCCAGGTTATTTGAGTCTGGAGGTGTCTCTTTGGAAGCTCGAGTTTCCATGGAAGAGAATTTGGGAATCAAACATCGTATAGATGTTTCCAAGTTTGGTGAGCACATTCGAGAGCCTCTTGTGGTCAGATTGGATGCCTTGTTAAAAAGAAAGCTGCCAAGTTCCCACCACCTTCTCTGCCTAGGGGAGACTCCGATTTGTATGTTGCTGGTGTGTTCTAGGTGGCTTCATCTTAAATGGTCCTGGTACAGCTCAGGGTTGAGAAGCACTGCTCGGGAGCTCAGATAGGATATGCATAGTAACATCCTCAGTGCACAGCAGAATGATGCAATAGCAGTGATAACAGCTGCTGTTCTAGGCATGTCTGTGGTGTGGGTGAGAGCTCAACCCAGAGGACGCTGCCCATGCTGTGTGAGTGAAGTCAGAGGGACAGCACAGAGCTTGGAGAATCAGGGAGGACCACGCACAGAAGCTAGGATTTGGACCCAGCCTTGGTGAATAAATAGAATTCGCCTAGCTTGGAATGTGCCTGGGGACCTCTTGAGCCTACTTGTTTCTGTATCAGGCCTTTGTCTCTTTCAGACACACCCATGCCCACTAGGACTCTCAACTTCAGAAGCCATGCCAGTCTTTATCAGAGCGCTCCCAAGGAAAACGCAAACTTCTCTGAGCCTCCATGGGTTCATCTTTCAAATGAGAGGAATAATCCTACCTATCCTTTGGGGTTGTTGTGGAAATAAGTGCTATAGTAGTACATTTGCATTGCTTGGTTAGTAGAAGCACAATAAAATGTGGCTTTAACTCCCTTTATGGGTCTGGAGGCTGATCTTAGTGTGAGAGAGGGTCCAGCAGGACCCCAGTGCAACAGGCGGGGTAGGTGGGAACGAGGGCCTCACTGGAAGACAGCCACAAGGGAGGTGCCATCCAGGCGGGCAGAGATCTAGGTAGCACAGCCCACGTACAGCGGAGGTCAGAGGGCCTGGGCTCCCTGGCTTGCTCCTTCTTGGTGTGGCTTGCTCAGAAAAGCCCTCCTCCAGGGATGACATTCCCAGGCTGTTTGGTCAGGGCAGTGGCAGTCCATAGGGCTCTGGACTGAGTGTTTCAGCCTGCAGGTCTTGGCCAGTGGATTCTACAATGGCACTCAGCCAAGTACTTCCTCACTGAGTACCTGCTGGCTAATTTGATTCAACTTCTGCCAAAGTGGGATAGGAGAGCAGCATCCGTTCCTATTTGAGGGCTTCAAGTAACTGTCTGTTCATGCTGATCCCTGGGCAGTAGGCTTCCTTCCCTCCGCTCACCTGCAATCACTCCTTGTCCTGATCTTCCATTGCACACGTGGACCAGCTGGAACCTGGGGAGTGGGGTGCCCAATGGCTTTAATTCAGTAAGATTGAAGATGGGGAGAGGTCATTTTCCAGCAGATGCTGCCAAATCACAACTTTCACCTCCTCAAAACACCTGTGGGTGCTGGGACATAAAAGTCCCAACTGTGACAGAAGCCCCTGTTCCCGCCATGGAGAGTGTGTCATATACCATGGGTGTTTGGGGCCGGAAGAGGTTGAGGAGGGCAGGCTTCCCAGAACCCCTAGAGAAGCAGAGCTGGCTTTCTGGTGGAAATGTCTGGCTGCTCAGGAGCAATCCTGGCCCGGCTGTGCAGACCCAGGCAGGGGCACTTTGTGACCAGTTTTCCACAAGTGGCGTTTGAAGTAGGGCTCTTTATTGTCATCTAGAACAGGAGGTGGCACATGGTGGGTCAGAGCTCTGTTTCTGCAGCTGACGGGTTTGCATTCTGGGCCTAACTCTGGCATTAGTCTTGTACCCTGCTGATCTTGCTTGTCCTTAGTGGAGATAAGAATATACCTGCTTAACTCTGGCAGGCTGAGACAGGAGCACGGCAACGTCAGGCCCACCCTGGGTCAAAGTTTCTGGGGTCAAAATAAAAATGAATAAAGGAAGGCTGAGAATGTAGCCGTGTGTGAAGACCCAGAGTTCAATCTACAGTAGTGGGGAAAAAAAAAATACACATACTCATTTGGTTGCTGTGAGTTGAATAATTTTCACAGGTGCTTAGCACCGTGAGGCCACCTCATAAGCACCCAAGAAAGGTGCATGAAGGCCTTCCCTATGCCCAGGAACATTGGCAGTTGTTTAATGTGTGTCATTTTAATCTCCTCTTTATTGCAGCCTGTGTGATAGACTTGTTCCCATTTATGGGTGACAGACGTCAGGGTTGGAGAATAAATGTCCACTTCAAGGTCACCCAGAAGGCAAGTAGGAGAGTGAGGTTGAAAGCCAAGTCTGTGCTATTCGTATCCTTCTCAGACTTGGCCTTCTAGAAAGACTTTCTCGAGGTTAGAGCATTCATTAACTAAAGTAAGCTTGATAAACTAATACCCGCATGTCTGATATGGAAAGTGAAATCACTGTCTGGTACTGTATTACACCACGGATTTTTATGTTATGTGGTAACACTGTCACTGGCTCCATCCTTTGCTCCAAAGCCTGTATGGGAGGCCCAGAGAGCTCATCAGCTATAGCTCTCATTAGATGCTGGCCACGCAAAGCTGTCACACTGTTTGTAAGGCTTAATTGAGATGACCTGGGTGTCACTGTTTTGTTTTGATTTTAAGCCAGTGAATATTCCTGCAGTATTAGTTGGGTGCCAGGCACTGTGCTGGGCACAGAGGGCTAGACAGGTGAAAGAGGTGTAGCTTTCAAGGATGTCAGTGTCCGATGAGGAAGCAACCCACACGTAATTACCTAATGGCACATCCTGAGTGTGCTATTGGGACGTGGCCAGAGGGCCATGGGACTCATTCTTGGGAAGTTAAAGTATTTTCATAGTAGTGGGTACTACTTTGAAGGGCAAGTTTGCATTTGTAGGTGGAAGGGAAAGAAAGGAGCTAGTAAAGATTTGATGGGGATGCGGAGTACAGTTTTTTGGTCACACAAGAGGAACAGGAAAGCCTTCTTGCCTTCATGGGGCTCATGCTGGTGAGGGGAAGAAGAAGGCAAGCAAACACATTTACAAGACCAAGTGCCCAGGCCCTAGTAAGAGTGCAAACGAGGAAAGGGGAGGACAGAGGAGGACTGGGGGAACCTGGGGGAAGGCCTCACAGGAGACGCGATTAGTGAGTCAGGGTCTGCAGGATTTTAGTAGCACCCAAGAGTGCGGAAGGCACTGTCCCAAAGCATACACAAGGGTGGAGAGCTGGATGCGTGGATGAGTCTGCCATGCTCAGGAAGCTGTAAGAGGTTTGGTGGGGCTGAGACCCAAGGAGCTACAGGCTTCTTTCCAGAGAGTAACTTTCCAGCAGTCCTAAGGGGCTTGAACTGGACGTCCTTTGAGAAAGACAAGCCCTGTAAACAGATTGCCAACTGATTTCCATTGGAAAGCGAGACCATGTGCCACATCCAGTCTATCTGAATTTCTCCTTAATGCCCACTGTTGGCTGTTCCCCCTGCCACCCCATCAGTCTCAAGGAGCCAGTGTTAATTAGCTGGGGAGCTGAGGTTTGCTTCTGAAGTTTTAGAACAGGAGTATTTGTTTCCTGCCAGGGTTGGAAGACTTACCACAAACAAATTGCTTAAAACAGTTCTGAAAGTCAGACATCTGAAGTCAAGGTGTTGACAAGATGACATTTCTTCTGAGGGCTTCAGGGAAGAACCTTTTCCTTTCCTTTTCCTTTCCTTTTCCTTTCCTTTTCCAGCTGCTCCAGGTTGCCCGCATTCCTTGACTGGTGACCCTTCGTCCCATCATTCCAATCTCCTGCTTCTGTCGTGCCATCTTCTACTCTGGTCCACCTGTTAAGGTTAGACCCATTCCCATAATCCAGAACAATTACCTCCTCTCAAGATTTTAACTTAATTGTAACTGGAAACCCCCGTAAAAAGTAGTGCTGGGCTCCAGGGATTCCGGTGTGATGTCTTTGGGCAGGAGGGAGGCATTATCAGCCTCTGTCTTAGCACAGAACTTGCACTTTGGAGAATTTCTAAGTCCTGGGAGTTTCTGTGCTAGCAGACCCACTACCACTTTCTCACGTTTCATTCCCCTGGATGTCTTTAGAAATACGCAACTGTTTTCCGGAAAAAGGGAGAAGAAGAAAACCCATGTATTCCCCACCCGACCTTAAAGTGCTCTTAATTTTGACTTCTGGTATTAATTAGGGACAGTCACCATAAGGAAATTAAGGGTAATAGCTTCCCAAGGCAGCTGGTATGGGATAAGGATCTCTCTGTCCCAAGTTCAGAATTCAGTTCTCCACTCTCATGAGTGCTTTGATCCCAGGCAAGTCATTTCATCTCTCTGGGCCTTGTTTTCCACATTTGTAAAATTAAGGGGCCTTCGCCCAGGCATTAAGATCTCTTGCTCTCTGTTGAAGTATTACTGAGTCCAGTAGCTGTTTTCAATGTCCCCACCATCACTTCTGTCTTCCAGTGTCACAGAAAGAAAAGTTGACCGAGAGACACAGCTCTCGGACACATTTTCAAACATCCTCTGCAGTGTAATGGCTGCTGCTCTCCAGATGCTCTTTAAATCCCTGTCCTCAGACTTCTGTCTCATAACATGAATTTTTCTTCAAAGTGTCCTTCACACGTCTGACCTCCTCTTGTTGCTCCTCTGTGGGTTTCAGCCCTCTCCCATTAAAAGAACTCCCATTTTTTACCTTGTAGAAACCCCAGGTTGGGAGTGATCAGGTCCCACTTCCTGTCTTAGCCCCCATTGCATGCTAACTGAATGACCTAGGGGAATCACTTAATGTAATCTATAAAACATGGATAATTATTCGTCTTCTGTCTACCACACAGGCCTATTGTGAGGGTCAGATGAGGTAGCCGCGGGTTCTTCACGAAACATAGGACACTGCTCAGAAACAATGAGGCTTCATTGTTTTATTACTACTGACTGGATGCTTTTTGGGATTCAGAGCCCATATCCCTTTCTGCGATTTCCCGTGTATGTGCACTTGCATGCGTGTATACTATACACGTGTGCCTTCGTGAGTGTGTGCGTATGTATGTGTGTGTGCACATGTGTGTGCATTTTTGCTGGAGAGGTTCATTAGTTTTAAAATAGGACAGACAGGACGGTCAGGCCTCCACAAAAGCCTTCTCCCACCCACTCCCACCTCCCCCAGGAATTGTCTCACCTCGGGTAGGAATCGTTTGTTTTCTGCCCACTTTGTTGGAGGCTTTTTGCATTCTGTCTTGAAGAATCCTGGAGCAGTCTGTTATGTCTGTCCTGAGGGCCCCTGATCTGAGTGAGGCCCATCACAATGCTGGTTAGGAAAACTTGCTGTTAATTCAACTTTTGCTGAGCCTCTGTGGATACTTAGGGAGTCTTGTTACATCAGAACAGCAGAAACCACATGGCACGGAGAAGGGAAGTCTTTGACCTCCGTTTTTTTGGGAAACCTCCCTGGCCATCCTGGGTAGTAAGTGGAGAAGGCAGGTATATCTGTTTGAAACGCAAGCTCTGTGTTTTTGGTGGGGTTTTTGTTTTGTTTTATGTTCTTCAAAAAGAAAGTTTTGTTTCTTTCCCTTCTGAAGCAGGAATTCCACTTAGCCCCTGAATTGTTTCACAAGAAGTTACCTGTTGATGCTAACCAGATAAGCTGCCTTTTAATGTGCTTTGGTTTCTGAATCAGAAACCTTAGCCCTCTCACTAAGAGCGTTTGTAGCAGTGCTGAGCCCACTGGTATGTATGTTTCTGCCTGTAGGTTAGGAAAGATTGGAGCCAGATTTTAAGCTTGAGTTACTCTGATCTCAGACAAGCCTCCAAAGAGCCCTTGTTACTTCTTGTGGCATTTCATTAAGTGTCAGAAGTATTTCATTAGTTATCAGAACAAAGATCACATTTGCCATAAGAATGCTGCCTTGAACCTTCTCCAAGTCATTCATAACTCATATTCGAGCGGGACACAATGGGCTGTGGAAAAAGCCTGCCTGCAATATGTGTGTCCCAGAAGCGGGAGCTCAGCTTTGCATGTGGAGTCCCTGGGGCTTCTCCTTCGGCAGCCTGAACTGCCTTCCTGGAAGGACTGGAGGGGGTGTTTCCTGGATGTGTGAGTGACTGGCACTTCCTGTACCCATTTTCCTGCAGGGGCCTGCAGGAACTGCCGTTCCCATTGTGGCAACGACAGTCGGTTTTTACTGGGCATACTATGTGCCATATCACTTCTGTGTGTTATTTTAGGGTCCAGTTGAGGACCCTGAGTTAAGGCTCCTTCCAGGGCTGCTCGAGCCCACAGGGTAGATGCAGGTAATTACCCTGGCTTGAGAGGGACTGGAGGTGGTTGCTGTGGGTGAACTGTTACTTGTGGCCCCTGTGTTGGCTTTCAGGGCAAAGGGCCGGCAGCCCCGCAGGGCGCTTGAGGTCCCGATTACTGATTAAACCACCAGCCCTCTCCTACTTGTATAGCTCTTTCTGCCCTGGTTCATGGTAACAAGTCCCGAAACGGCCGATGATGACTCATGCTTTGCTGCTTGTGGAAGGCTGAATATCAAGCTCACATCCTGCTCCCTGGAGTCTGAAAATGCTGACTTATTTGGAAGAAGGGTCTTTGTAGATGCAATTACGCTAAGGATCTTGAGATGGAGAGAGCATCCTGGTTTATCTTGGTGGGCTCTGAATGCCATCAAGAGCGTCCTTTAAGAAGATGGGCAGAGAGAGACTTGATACCCAGGCTCAGAGAAGATGATGCAGAGTCAGAGTAGAGAGAGAGTTGAAGATGCTGTTCTTATAGACAGGAGGGATGTGGCTATGAGCCAGGGGTGCTGACAGCCACCAGGAGCTGGCAAATACAAGGCGATCATAGCGTTGCTTCCTGATGGGGCCACATGCTGAGCAATGTGTCATAAGGCAATTTTGTGGTCCTGTGAACCATCACAGGGCCTGTGTGTGCAAGCTAAGGTGGCCATGATGCCACCAGGTAAGATGAGTCATAGGGATCACTGTAGCTTGTGTTGTTGACAGAAACATTTTGCAGCACACGAGTGACTATTGCCCACTCTCCTGCCTTCTCCAGAGTATGCACAGCCCTGCTGACAACTTGATTTCAGCCAAGCAATACTGATTCCAAACTTCTGGTGTCCCGGACCTGTTAGAGAATATTGCTGTTGTCCTCAGTCTCTAAGTTTGTAGGAGTTTTGTTAGAGTAGGTAGAGGAAAGTGACAAACGGTGTAAGACTCTGAGCATAAACTTCACAGGACTCTTATGCATAAATGATCCATATTGTACCTTTTTTTATTTCTTTGAGACAAGGTCTTGGTATGTAGCCCAGGTGGCCTCAAACTCAAGGTGCTCCTCCTGCCTCAGCCTCCTGAGTGCTGGGATGACAGGCGTGCACCATCATACCCCGCTGTCCCTTCTCTCATAGGAGAAGAATTCGGTGTTTGGAGAGATGGTAATCCCCGAATCTCTGAGCTAGGAAGTTGCAGAACAGGGATTTGAACCAGACTGCTTTTTGCCCCTGCTCTTAACCACCAGCTGTTCTCCTGTCCTGGCCCCTACCTCCAGTCCCAGCTAATCCCCCAGGCCTGGCTTGTCCCTAAAGCCGCCCTTTCCCTCCTTATGGTTTGCTTCTCAGACACACAATGTTTTCTTTCATCTCCCATGAATCTTTATAGAAACATTTGGTCCTCTCGTGGCCCTAAGAGTCTAGCAGCAGATAGCTAACATTTCCCCTTCCCTTTGCAATTGGAGCACAGTTCATTGTGGGCTACTGCTGAAAAATGTGTTCTTCCTGGATTGTGAGGAAAGCAGCTGTTTTTCTCCCATTTTCCGGTAAATCCTCATCCTGAAGAGTTCATCCCTGCGATCCTTTGTGAATGTGAACTTGGTATTTAAAAGCTGTG
Organism: Fukomys damarensis; assembly: GCF_012274545.1. Classification (NCBI taxonomy): domain Eukaryota; kingdom Metazoa; phylum Chordata; class Mammalia; order Rodentia; family Bathyergidae; genus Fukomys; species Fukomys damarensis. Next base: position 21,302,554 of record NW_022900937.1, read on the forward strand.
CCATCTCACAGCTCTTTCAGTGCCTTCAGAGCCGTTCATCCATTGAGAAACATTCGTTACTATTACGGTGATGTCTGTACAGGCTGGCTCGGCCAGGTGTTTAATGCCCCGTGGACTCTGCTTCTTCAGGCAGAAAGTAGGAGTGGTGGCCTCCTTGCTGTTTGCGATCCTGATGCTGGTTCTGTGGGATACGGCGCAGAAGACACTTGGCAGGCACTGGATGAAGGCGCTATCAGAATATGGAACATGTCATTGAAGTGCACTGCGCTTCTGTCCTGAGGAATGGAAATAAACTAGAACAGGTCCCTCCTTCCTTCAGTTAACTGGCGGTGACAGATGCGTCCCTCAAGAACCTCCTCTGATGCAGAGAAGGTGCTTATTTTGCCTGAAATGTTACATACGTATAATAAAGGAAAAGATGAATTTGGGCAGGCACAGAGAAAGTGGTGTGGAAATTCAGAAAGGGAGAGACCCCAAAATATGAGAGAAACACCATTGCTTTCTCCGTGGGCCTCTCACATAAGAGATGCTCAGAAAACAAGTTGTGTTAGAATCATTATCGCTGTTGTGCTAATGAGTTCAGCAGAATGCACAGAAAATATTTCTCCAGCTCTCTTCAACCTGCTGCAGGTTAGCCTCGGGGCAGGGGCCACCGTTTGAGGGTCCCCAGGGGAGAGGGGTGAGGAGCCACATTCGTTCAGCATCTGCTCTGGCTGGGCACCGTGCCCCACAGGAAATCTCCTCTGGTCCTGGAGGGCCCCTCAGGTTCGGGTTACACTCCTGCGGCCACCGCCAGGGCCAGCAGCTCTGACACCCAGGAGGGCTCCTCCTACCCCGAGAGTTGAGTGCACCCTCCCTTCTTCCCTGCAGCACTGTCTCTGCGCCCTCCCAGGTGGGGCTCTGTGTCTCTTCCCTTCAGGCCACACCCTGTGCCAGCCCTTCTGACTTGCCCGAGCTCATGGGTCAGAAGTGGAGGACTGGGCCTGGCTCACAGAACACCGTGGACTCTTGATTTCTTCATCTCTCTCCTTTTCTCTCTTCCTTTTTTCCTGTCTTTCTTTCCTCCTCCTTTTCCTTCTTCTCTTCTTCCTTCCTCTTTCTCTTTTTCCCTCCTCCTCCTCCTTTTTGGTGGTACTAGGGTTTAAACCTAGGGCCTTTTCATTAAGCTGCATTCCCAGCCATTATTTATTTGACACAAGGTCTCTCTGGGTTGCTAAGTTCCCTAGACTGGGTTCAAAATTGCCATCCTCCTGCCTCAGCCTCTGAGCGTGCTGAGATTGTACCTTGGCTCTTTCTACCATCTTGTGTTGCTGATCACCCTCCGGATGATCTCTTAACCCTCTTTACCTTCAAGGAATTCTGCCTAGAGCACACACTAGGGTGGGGAACTCACCTCTGCGCTCTCCAGTATTAACTTAAGGCTGGGGGGTAGCTCAGTGGGAGAGCATTTGCCTAGTGTGTATGAGGCCTTGGATTCCATCCGTGGCACACACACAAAAATTAACTCAGCCTTAGCTGGAAATGCCTCTGTCTAGGACCTCCATTGGCTCATACCTTGCCTTTCTGCAAATCCAAATCCCAAAAATGCCTCCTCCTCTGGTCCAGTCCAGAATAGCGATGGCGAACCTTTTAGAGTGCTCAGTGATGCAAACAGCCTGCAGTGGCATGTGTGCAGAAGGTTCGCCACTACTGTCCTAGGGAGCAGAGGCAGGCAGGCAGGTCAAACTGAAGGCTGATGTATATGACGGTGTGTGCCACACAGTAGGCGATGGAAAGCTTTTGTTTTCATTACCGTAATTTAGATTTTTTTTTTAAGGTTCTTATCTTCTGTGGCTATGAGATAATTTATTGCCTAGCACAGTCCTGGCAGGAGTCTGAGTCTTCTGAACTTCTAAACAGACATCTGCACGCACCCTGACCGCTTGCTCGCTGCCTCTTTGAACTGAGCACATGGTATCCTTTTCCCCTTTAGCAGATGTCACGGTGGAACAGGGCACAGTTAAGGAAAATGGAGCTTTTTCCAATTTTAGGCTGTGAATCCCTTCCTGTCCAGTTTGCCTTAGATCTCACTTTTTTCTGAGCCTCAGCTCTGCTCTCTCCTCTTCATCCTCCCTTTCACTCAGGCCCTTAGAACTCTGTAGATAGCCACTGGATACCAGCCTAATCCCGCTACTTCCCCTTGCTTCCTGCCCCATGTGTGGACCCACTTTGACTTGCTTAGTGGAGCCTTTTTTGCTAACAAGTCCTAAATCTTTGTTGACCCACTGGATGGAGACCCTGCGTAGTTAAGCTCTGGCCTCTCCCATGTGTTACTTCAACATCTGCAGTGCTTCTTTCTGTGTCCTCCTTGGGGCCAGCTCAGGAATAAGCATGGCCCTGGAGGAATAAAGGCTGGTGAGGATGCTGGGCCCTCAGCCTACAGCACTGCCTGGTCACAGTGTTGGTTCCTTGGCAGAGCGTGTGCAGGCTGCCCTCGTGGGAGGGCACACGAGGAGCCGATGTTTATGTTGGGCCTGGGAGGCTGCACCAGGGCAGCAGGAGGGAAGGTGGAATTCAGGGTGGGATCTTGGAGCACAAGAGCCTGGGTGTTCGGGAAATAGTGAGTGATTCATTGTGGCTGGAAAAATGTAGAAACGGAGGTGGGATATGGGGAGGGAGGTGAAGACTGGATTTGAATCTGAGAAGACAGAGACTTGCTGGCATGTGTGGTGAAGGGTGATCTGACATCATGGCTCATGTGCCCTAAAGCTCTCTGAGTTTGGACGTTGTTCTCTGGGCAGAGAGATGAGCTGCAAAGGGTGCTGAGGGTGTCAAGTGTGTGAGGCTCCTAACTTGGGAACTGACGGATGGGGCTGTTTGTAGCCACACTGGGAATAAGCCCGGGGCATTTGTCATCACTGAAAATATACGACTGGACGTCACAGAGCCCCGGCTTTTACCTCTGTAGGCTGTGTGGCCCCAGCACATTGGGCCTCTAAGGAGCTTCTGGCTGGGCATGTGCTATAGCTGACACTCATGCTGATCGAGAATCTTTTTGGGAGTGTACAATTTCTTTGTTATTGGCAGTGACATTTTGGAAGAATATCTTCATCCCTGACTGTCTCCCAAGTCTTTTCCACCTCAGAGCCTGTGTATAAGTGGGTAGTTTGTGTCTAGCCGAATCGCTGTGTACGTAAGACTTGAAACCACACCTCTGCTTTCTCCCATCTATGTTGTGAATGCCAGGATGCAGCCTGGGGAGATTTCTGCTGCAGCCTATTGCACCTGCTTCTCAGGGTCCTCCCCACATCCTACCACAGTGACATTTAGCAAAGTTCAATGGAAAACAGTTCAGTGTTTTTTCTTTTTTGTTTTGGGTTTTCTTTTTTGACCTTTTGAGATCAGGTCTTGCTATGTAGTTCATGCTGGGCTTGAGCTTAGTATGTAACCCAGGGTGGCCTTGACTGTAGGGTAATCCTCGTGCCTCAGCCTCCTGAGTGCTGGGATTACAACTGTTTACCACCATGCCTGGCTGTTTTTCTTTTCAGTATTGCTTTTGATATTTGAAACCTATGCAGAAGGCAGAAGACAATACAGCAGGGTTGGAAATGAGTAAGTCTGTTTTATCTCTACCCCACTGGGTCTGGTGCCCAGAGAAACTAATTACCCAAGTTTCTTCTTTTGTAGTTTTTATTTTTATTAGTACACATCTGTAGCACAGGATAAGTACACTCATCGTGGGAGTTGGTACATATACATAAAACGTCTTAATTCTTTTTACATGTGTTTCCCCTCCCTTGCGCCCTCCTCCATCTCCTGATCCCTAAGTTTCATATTTATAATTTCCACAGTGTATACTGAATACACATATATTCACTGTGTGTATTTTCCTCTCCATCTCCCTCCCTCATAGTATCTTCAGTTCAGTGTCTGCCTTAGCTTGTGTGTTTTACTGAGCTGTCCTTTGGAGACCTTTCTGTATCAGTGTATATCCATTCTTTTAAACAGCTTCATAGCCCTCCACTATCTGAATATACCCAGATTGTGTTTCAGGGTTATGATTCTTACTCACAACTCAGGTCGACAGCACAGCTGGCTTTCCCATCGAGGGCCTCGTCCCTGAGCCTGAGACTGGTGCTGCAGGAATACCGTCGGGTCCCAGGAGACACTGGTATGCAGACGCCCCATGCCTCGTGTGTCAGTTTGGGGTTTACGCCACTCCTCCTCCTCCCTCCTTCCTGGGATCACCACGGCGCCAAAGAGGGGCTCCTCTGCAGCCTCAGCGAAGGGAAAAGCTGTCGGCTTTGCCTCCCTGGCTACCTCCCACCCTTGCTGCTATTGCCGCTGTCATCCGTGGCTTCCAGTCCCAGAGAACCACATGCTGTGTGTCCCTCTGGAACCACAATGCCCCAAGAGGCTCCCTCTCTCTCATCCAGGCCCCTTCTGGGAAGTCCCTCCTTCCGTATCTGGGCCGAGTGCCCTGTTGAGTGTGGGCTTCCCACAAAGTGCTGGTCCCTGTGCCCTCAGACCCCTGCTTCTCTCTGGGGTCTCCATTGCTTCGCACCACAGGTGGCAGCGCCCTGGCTTGACCTCTGATGACTGCCTGTCACTCCTCCCTCGTGTGCCCACAAGACAGACCCTCCATTTCCTTTGCTTCGAAGGATATTTCCAAGGCCGTGATGCCTTCTTCATGGTCAACAGGAGAAGCTGTGCCTCTGACCCCTGTACCCTTGACTTTGGCTCTTGACCAGCAAGACCCAGTTTTTCAGGGTTGAAGAAAGCTTTTCTCTCCTGTGCAGATCTTTGCATCTTCCCTTCTCTGGTATCGTTATCCTCAGGGTCACCTAGAAGCTCCACAAGCAGAAAGGCTTTCCCAGGAAAGAAGTGCACTGGCCAGTTGCTTAATGATCGTCTTGCTAGAGTTTCTGGGTGTCCTGCAGATTCCGCAGGCTGCAGCCAGGATCTCTGCAGCAGTTATCTGTGTACCACATCTCCCCAGCACAACTCCTAGTTGGAATTTGTATCATTTAGTTTCCTAGTTTGGGTTTGTTTGGTGTCCATAGAAACTGTCCTAAAGGATACATTTGGCGCTGCTAGCATACTTTGACTAAGGGTCATTCCTGCAAATTACATCTCCTTCCCCTTCTCCCAGCTTAAAAAGGAAGCGCTGGGTCTCCTCCATGACAGGATGAGGGAGGGAGACTTCCACACTCGGAACCTGCTGTTGAGCAGCCCTCAGGTGCCACACGTCCCCATTTGTCCCTGCAGCTTGTGATACCTAAGCTCCTCTTTCCTCAGGCCTGCCTTCCAGGTTCCAACTGGGCAGATAAATTCCCTTCCACCCCACACTTCTCCTTCCTATCATCCCTCTGGAAGACTTTGCCTCACCTGGGCACTCTACCCAGGTGCCCAGTGCAAAGAACACCTGTCTTACTGCTGAAAAACCTAGAACCTCCCAGGTTGAGCTTTCAAGGAGGCTTCAGCACATGACAGGCAGAGGAGCTCCTGGTCCAGCTGCCTTTGCTAAGCTCCCACCCCTGGGCTCCTGGACTCCACTCCTGTGGCTCCCAGCAAGCCTTGGGTGCAGAGCTTCTGCTCTGAGGTTGCCATGGCCCATGTGAGGTCCATGTTAGCACAGCTGAGAGGCTGGGCCTCTCACAGAGACCTGCCTGGGCTCTGTGGGAAAGTGGAATGGAAATAAACGGGGAAAGTTTAAGAAATACAAATAGCCTGGCTTCTGGAGGGCAGGCATCTTGATCTGTCCCTTCCACTCTCCTGGAAACGCAGGGAAGAGGTGGGAAGCCATTGGCCAGCATGGGCTGCTGACAGCCGGATCTGGGTGGCTTTCCAGCCCTGCTGGGCGTGCACGCAGCCCCCTTGACCTGTAATTCTCCAATCCTTTGGGGAACAAAGGCCATGTCCCAGCCCCTCCTGGGTCCTTTTTCCATTCCAAAGACCTGTTTCTTCTCCGGGTGTTTATGCCAGGAATGTGTGCACCTGGCAGACGACACTCTGAATCCTACATAGAGGGAGGTAGTGAACTACTTAACAGTCTTTTAATGAAACACAATAACTTGTATAACATAAGAAACAAATGCAGTAGTGGGAAGGGGGGGATTTTTCCACCCTTGGGCAACAGTGATTGGAGCTACGCATTCCCATCCTATTTCAGGTTTCCAGGGGTTAATCATGAGCACCTGTTAGGTGTAGCCATTGTAGTAGTGATCACTGTGTAAGATACATAAGGCCCAGCCCCTTATTTAAGCCCAGCTTTGGAGCTGCAGGAGCCTGCAGTCTAGTGCACTAGAGCGGGTTTGAAAACCAGTAAGTATAATGAAAGATGATATGCAGAGACAATTACGTGTCCAGTGGGAGGGCAAAGGAGAGGACACTGCTTCTGCAGAGTAAAGGGTTGGGGCAGATTTGGACCAGGAAAACGTCACAGTGCACATCATGCTTTGACTACGCCCCATCTGGCCCACAGGGGACTGTCTTGGGACGTGGTACTGGGGAAGGTAGCTGGCAGGAGGAGACTGAAGCTAGGGACCAACTGGGAGGAGAGAGTGGGGTGGCCCGTGCAGTGCCAGGGCAGACAGAAGATGTAGCAGAGGCCCTGGTGTGCAGCATGGCGTGGCTAAGCCAAGGGGCGTGGACTTCCTAGGAGGGGAGAGAGGACAAGCCCACTACTTCTGGGGATGCAGACACTTAGACATGACACATATACATGGGGGGAGGGACAGTTCTCACAGTGTGGTCCCCAGCCAAGAGCATCATCTAGGAACATGTTAGAAGCACAAGGCCCCCAACCCAGGCCTCTGGAGTCAGCCCCTCGGCAGGCGGGGCTTCCTGGTCTGTTGTAAGTAACAAGTCTTTTGGGAGACCGATGCTCCCTGAAGTGTGTGTAAGAATGACTCATGCAGAGGGTATGGAAGGAGATCGGGAGAAGCCATGTGAGGAAAGATGTTCTCACAGAGACCTGCCTGGGCTCTGTGGGAAAGTGGAATGGAAATAAACGGGGAAAGTTTAAGAAATACAAATAGCCTGGCTTCTGGAGGGCAGGCATCTTGATCTGTCCCTTCCACTCTCCTGGAAACGCAGGGAAGAGGTGGGAAGCCATTGGCCAGCATGGGCTGCTGACAGCCGGATCTGGGTGGCTTTCCAGCCCTGCTGGGCGTGCACGCAGCCCCCTTGACCTGTAATTCTCCAATCCTTTGGGGAACAAAGGCCATGTCCCAGCCCCTCCTGGGTCCTTTTTCCATTCCAAAGACCTGTTTCTTCTCCGGGTGTTTATGCCAGGAATGTGTGCACCTGGCAGACGACACTCTGAATCCTACATAGAGGGAGGTAGTAAAAAAAAAAAAAAAAAAAAAAAAAAGAAATACAAATAGCCTGGCTTCTGGAGGGCAGGCATCTTGATCTGCCCCTTCCACTCTCCTGGAAACGCAGGGAAGAGGTGGGAAGCCATCGTCCAGCATGGGCTGCTGACAGCCAGATCTGGGTGGCTTTCCAGCCCTGCTGGGTGTGCACGCAGCCCCCTTGACCTGTAATTCTCCGATCCTTTGGGGGAACAAAGGCCATGTCCCAGCCCCTGCTGGGTCCTTTTTCCATTCCAAAGACCTGTTTCTTCTCCAGGTGTTTATGCCAGGAATGTGTGCACCTGGCAGAGGACACTCTGAATCCTACATAGAGGGAGGTGGTGAACTACTTAACAGTCTTTTAATGAAACACAATAACTTGTATAACATAAGAAACAAATGCAGTAGTGGGAAGGGGGGGATTTTTCCACCCTTGGGCAACAGTGATTGGAGCTACGCATTCCCATCCTATTTCAGGTTTCCAGGGGTTAATCATGAGCACCTGTTAGGTGTAGCCATTGTAGTAGTGATCACTGTGTAAGATACATAAGGCCCAGCCCCTTATTTAAGCCCAGCTTTGGAGCTGCAGGAGCCTGCAGTCTAGTGCACTAGAGCGGGTTTGAAAACCAGTAAGTATAATGAAAGATGATATGCAGAGACAATTACGTGTCCAGTGGGAGGGCAAAGGAGAGGACACTGCTTCTGCAGAGTAAAGGGTTGAGGCAGATTTGGACCAGGAAAACGTCACAGTGCACATCATGCTTTGACTACGCCCCATCTGGCCCACAGGGGACTGTCTTGGGACGTGGTACTGGGGAAGGTAGCTGGCAGGAGGAGACTGAAGCTAGGGACCAACTGGGAGGAGAGAGTGGGGTGGCCCGTGCAGTGCCAGGGCAGACAGAAGATGTAGCAGAGGCCCTGGTGTGCAGCATGGCGTGGCTAAGCCAAGGGGCGTGGACTTCCTAGGAGGGGAGAGAGGACAAGCCCACTACTTCTGGGGATGCAGACACTTAGACATGACACATATACATGGGGGGAGGGACAGTTCTCACAGTGTGGTCCCCAGCCAAGAGCATCATCTAGGAACATGTTAGAAGCACAAGGCCCCCAACCCAGGCCTCTGGAGTCAGCCCCTCGGCAGGCGGGGCTTCCTGGTCTGTTGTAAGTAACAAGTCTTTTGGGAGACCGATGCTCCCTGAAGTGTGTGTAAGAATGACTCATGCAGAGGGTATGGAAGGAGATCGGGAGAAGCCATGTGAGGACAGATGTGAATCCTGGTTTGAATGTGTTCGAGGTGTCTGTGGGATGTCTGGGTGGAGCTCTCCAGGTACGGCCCTGAGCCACGCCATCATAGCCCCCGGGAGCTTGTGACAGAGCAGCCAGGCTGCCCCAGACCTGCCTAACCGCAGGCTGGATCCAGATGACCTCTCCGGTCACAGGCTGTAGCCCACAGGTGAATATGGGTTGATGCCCAGGAGAGGGTCCAGGCAGGAGCTAGAAATGTGGAAAGTGTCAGTTACAGAGCGTGGTTGGAGGTGACCCACTTCCAGGGACGTGCAGCGCTGGGAAGAGGGGGGCCGGATGTCACAGAGCTGCTGGGCACAATATCAGGAGCCCCTGAGCGACAGCCAGTCTTTTGGGAGGAAATGGCCACTTGCCGCCATTATTTCAAGAACCAACAGTTTCCTCAGGCACCCAGTGGGTAACCTGGGTCTGGAGCCTGGTGACGTCAGAACCCTTTGGATCCACTATTATGAGCTTTGTTCACTTTTGTTACAGCTGGAAAATGTGAACAAATAGAAAAAGATAGTCACCTAGGGCACTGTTGAGCTCCATCTATGTGTAGGATATATCAGGGCTCCATCTCTTTTGTGACTGCCTTGTAGTCTATGCTAAGGGTAGAACACACGTTACCTGTCCATCACTTGGGTGATAGGCATTTGAGTTGTTTCCACCTTTTGGCTGTTATGATTAATGCTCTTTTGGGCATTCATGTACAGATTACATGTAGTTGGACGTTCTCATTTATCCTGGGTATGTACCTAGAAGTGTAATCACTAGGTTATAAGGTAACAAACACAATATTGAACTTTTGAAAGAGCTTCTGGGTGGTTTTACAAAGTGACTCTACCAGTTTACAATTCCACTAGGAATGGGTAGGAGTTTTTCAGTTTATCTTCCCCAAACCTTATCGTTGGCCCTGGGAATCGAACTCAGGACCTTGCGCTTGCCAGATGGACTCTGTGCTACTGAGATACCTCCCTGGCTCTGGCTGGTTTTTTTTTTTTTTTCATTATAGCTTTCTTGCTGAGGGCGAAATGATCACCATTTTCACTTATAGGTAAGATAACTAGGGGCACATTATTTGCCCAAGTTTGTAGAGGCAGTAAATGGCCAAGCTAGAACATTTTAAAAGCAAACACTTGGTACAGCACATACTTTTGGGAAGCAGTAAAACTTTTGCTGTAATTAAGATGTTTAATCTTTACAACTACGTATGAGGTGGGCACCACCAGTTTCAGATTTTGAACATTTGGGATTAAGGTTACCCATCTAATCAAGTCTCTGCAAATATTGCCAAATCCAAAACACTCTTAAATCTGAAACAGTTGTCTTCTCAGGTATTTAGGAAGAAGAATGCTCAGACTCATTTTTTATTTGTAAATGGATACAGGGAGAGTCCTGGGCTCGAAGCAAGGCTGTGAGGCCCACAGGGTGCAACCTGTAAGGTGACCTCACTCTTGGGTTCCAGTCAGCACCACAGGACCCTGAGAGAACCCCAATATGGCAAGCCCAGTGGTTCCACTGGCAGCAGCCTTGTTCTGGCCCTGATAAGAGGAACTATGGGATGCAAAGATTGAGTGCCTTTCTCAGTTTCCAAGCTAGTCTGTGACAGGGCTGGGAGTCAGATCCTGGCTGATCCGGGCTTTGAGGTCTACGTTGTGAAGCACACTACAGTCTGTTGACTTCCACCTCTCTGCTCTCTGCTCTGTGCCTTTTCTTTTGATTTCTCTAGGCCTGACTTTTGGAAATTAGCCAGAATTTGGACAAGTAGGGTCCCTGAGGTAAAATTCCGTGTCTGGGCTCTGGGAGACTGAGCAGAATGAATCAACTTATCAGGCCCCTGGGCATCCACCGTGTGCCCCTCTGGAAGGGTTAACTGGCCACATGGTCCACTCAGCCACGTCTGTGCTCGCTGTCATAACTCTGTATAAAACTGCTGCATTCTGTGGAGTTCTCCAGCAAGTGGCCGGATGGACTCTGTCCTGATGCAGAAGAGGCCACTCTGAACCATCAGCGTTATTTGCTTTGACCAGTTATAGGAAAACAAGCATTCTCCCAGCCCAGTGGGAAGGAACCTGTCACTCATCCAAGTGTACCGAGTCAAGGATTCAGAAATTAAATCTCTCCTAATCACACTGTTTGGTTGCTTATTCTTTTTAGTCTGTTTATCAGAATTAATTGGTTGTTTGCTTTTGAACCATCATCTTTCCAATGATATTGCTATTTCAGTAGATTTTCATTGCTTTTTGGATTTGGGCAATGTGAATTCAAAAGTAGATATTTCTGCATAGACACAGGTGCTCGGCAGCCTTGGGGAAGACATTTACACAGGTCATGCCCCAGTGCCAGGTTCTTCTCTGCTCCCCAAGAGTGAGATCAAGTCCACCTGGCTCATCAATGCCCACCACTGAGCAACAGCAGAGCAGCCTGTCCCAGGCAAGCAGATCTTTTAGATGTGTTACAAAACCCAGAGTTTTGTTTTAATCTCATTGTTACTTCTCTCCACTAAAAATGGTACTTTTTGCTGTGGAATTTTGACCTTTTGGTTTGGATTTTCAGTTCTGCTCTGTGACTCTGTTCTTCAAAGCCGTGCGTCCGTGAATCAGAGGATTGACACTGTCTGGAGCTTGTTGGAAATGTAGCACCCTAGACCTCCTATAAGTTAGACTCTACCGCTAATGAGGTCCCAGGCCGTCAGGCACAGTCACATTTGCCATGTGCTGCTTCTTCGTCTCCTTTCTCTGTTATCTTCAGCTGAGGTCTCCACTGAAAACTTAGCTTGAGGCTAGGTTTTTTGGTAGGTGGTCAGATCTTAAAAACATACGCACACAGAAATTCCTCCCTTGGCCTTTGCATGATGTCATTCATTTTACCTGGCCCACCACAAGAAAGAAAGAAGCAAATCACATCCAAGTTATATGTATATATTTAAGACTAACTTCTTAATTGCATCTGTTAAAGCCCCCATCATTAACAGAGTCCCAGGTGTTGCCCAGATTAATTGAGAAATAGTTTCAGGCAAAATAAACACTGCAGCGGGGATTTAATTCAAAACCATATCAGCTAAGAATGGAGGCGCAGTTAGTGATAAAGATGTTAATAATTAGTCACACTATGTTAAATTTTACATTCAGTGATTATATAGAGTGAAGAAAGACTTTCCTGGGGAGGGCAGAAATCAGCGTTTCACGTTGATTGCTATTTTAATGTGCTTATTTTAATGGGGCCATCCTGTGGAAACCCGTAGGCACATTTCCAATTTTACATAAATGTAGAATTAATTATTATGGAAGCATGTAATTTTCGAGTTGGCGCAACCTTGGCGGGCATTTAATCTAGCTCAGTCATTTTGCAAATGAATAAGTCAGATGACTCAAGTCCTTCCACAGCTAGGGAACCTGGGCCTCCCAACTGCTAGGCCAGTGGTGGTGACACTTTCAGATCCCTCCAGATGGAAGGGCTTCTTCTCACCTCAGAATTCTCAGAGCACATTCATTGTATTGCCTTCACCCTGTGTTATGTTCTAGCTGCTTTCAGTTGTAAGGCTGGGTCTTGGGAACCATGTCTGATTCATTTTTGTCCTTTTTTTTTAAACTGTTCCTACCACTGTACTTCAAAACAGTAGTTGCACAAAAAAATTGCTATGCAATGCGGTCTGGGGCTGCTTTTTACCTGTCTGGTAGAGTTATTATGTCTTCGTCTTGCTAAAAACTGGCCATGGTGGGAGTATTTATATCATGGAAACGAGCAACTGTCTCAAATCAGGGTTCCCCCCGACCCCAATGGACTATTTGTCAGACATTCCCTGGCACATCACTGTTAACCTGATTTGGATAAAGATCCATACCAATGTGAAGGTGACCACTGACCTGTTGCTAAGCATGGGCTGCCTCATCAACGATGGAGTCTCGGATTGTTCAATCCCCTTTGATCTTTTAAGGAGTCAGGTCAGTGCAAGCCAGTCCTGAGGAGTGCATTGGATTTTGGCTGCTCATTGAATTTCCACTTATTTGAAAAGCTCTTTGGGCATAAATGGTAATGGAAACAGGGTCTGAAATATCAGGCAAAGTTGAGTGAGAAAAAAATATAATGTCAGAAAAAAGTGAACAAGAAAGTTGCAGTGGCTGAAACTACAATAGCTTTATATTTCTCAGAAAACCTTCCATAGCTCCCTGTGACCTACAGAAATGCCTGAACTCCCCCACATAGGAAGCACGCACTGATCACAGCTTACAGTCCTGGCCTCATCTCCAACCCCTCATGTCATTCACTGTTACCCACCATTGAGTCTCACCTTCATTCTGCTTTCCAGCCTCAGTGGAGCTTCTGCTGCAGCCCCCATTGGCATTATCTGCTTCTGGGACACCCTCTCTTCCCCAGGGCCACCACAGGCTCTCTCCCAAGCTTCTGTTCCCACCTCGCCCCTGGGCCAGAGTTCTGAGTTGACATGAGAATTCATATGACTCTTCATCTCCTCTTGTGTGTCTGTCTTCAGGAGCAGGAACCAAGGTCCCATCGGCCCTGGCAAGTATGGCTATGGCAAGGCCCCGTACATCTTACCACTGCAGACGGACACCATGCACACGCCACAGAGGCTGCGAAGACAGAGGCCCCCATCCCGGCCATCCAGGTCATCCCAGGGCGCATCTGCTACCAGACATGGCTACCACCTGCCTGCCCACCAGCTGTCTGCCCATGGGCCTCTGTACCAAAGTGAAAATGGCCCTCATTCTGGACTGCAGACCTCAGAGGCCTCCATCTACCAGCTGCCTTTGACCAATGACCAAGGCTTCCCTGCAGCTTCAAGTCTCTTCCACAGCCCAGAAACAGGCAACAGCCATGGCGTGGGGGCCCACAGGGCAGATCCGAGCTTCCCACAACCCCTGAGATCTGCAGCTATCTCGTGCATTGGGGCCTATCGGCAGTACAAGCTGTGCAACACCAACGTGAGTACACACCAGCCCAGGCCGGGCCTACAGACAGCTGTCCTGTCTCCTGTCTGTCTGCTGGCCCTGAGCGGTAGAATATGGTGAGGACAAGGGGACTACAAACAGATCATGTCAACAAACCATATACACCAGTGCAGTCATACAGTCTTTTTTCTTTGTTTGCTTTGGTACCAGGGATCAAACTTGGGTCCTTGTGCTTGTGAGGCAGGCAGCAGAACCACTGAGCTAAATCCCTGGCCCCCGGTCATACAGTAGATAAGATATTGAAGTAGCTCCCTCCATCTCTTTTCTCTCTGTGCATTCTTCCCATATACTTTACCTTTGTGAAAGGTTATTGCTTCAGTAACTTATGCACTGCTTATGGAATCACCTATCAATAATCACCTCGTAATGACGTTAGCCATTCCAGTGTCACAAAGCACTCAGTTCTTTGCTCGTGAGTCAGCAGTTGGCTGATTTAGGCAAGCTGTGATGCGGTGAAGTGGGTATTTGAGGAGGTACCACTCAGTTTCGTGGAGGCTCTCTGCAGTTCCAGGCATAACCTAAACACTTAGGTATTGAATCATGAAGGAGTCTGACATGATGTCGTGAAGAATCTCCCTGTCCTTGTCTTAGGGGAGGAGCTGGGATGCTTGGGGCAATAGATGACCCTTGGAGCCCTCCAGGAAGCAGTTATTTTCTAACTGGTGTGGGAGAATTTCAGAATTTTAAGACCTTGTGTAGTGCACTGGTATACATAGGCTGAATACCACTTTGGGTAATAGTTCAATAAATATTGGATTTCATCTTCATGCATTTTAATAATATACACTAATTTTATTAAACACTCTGGAAAGCCATGCCTTGTGCTTAGCACTTCTCTTACTTGTACCATTTAATCCTCTCCTTAATCTGTAGGTTTTCTCCTCTCTCCATTTTACAGTTTCAGAGAAGTCAAATAACTTGCTGAAAATTCCAAGCTAGGCAGTGGTAGAACAAATTACCAATGTAAATTATGTAGCACTACCAAATGTGTTGCTTTTAGTATCAGTTTAATGACCATGTATAACAGAGAAAGGAATGAGAAAATGTTAAGAGGTTACATTTCCAGGTTGCTCTATTTTTTCATTAATAATTGAATCTGCTGTACTACTCTGTTACTGGGCAACAGGACAGCTGTTACATATTAGATTCAATTTCCTTATTAAAAATATATTTCCTGGTGTAGAATCCATAGTAACGACTTAATTTGTGATCCTAATAATTCCTCCAAATGTCTGAATTGCTT
>NW_022900937.1:21318167-21334494 GCF_012274545.1 Fukomys damarensis
TTGCTGAGAGCGAAATGATCACCATTTTCACTTATAGGTAAGATAACTAGGGGCACATTATTTGCCCAAGTTTGTAGAGGCAGTAAATGGCCAAGCTAGAACATTTTAACAGCAAACACTTGGTACAGCACATACTTTTGGGAAGCAGTAAAACTTTTGCTGTAATTAAGCTGTTTAATCTTTACAACTACATATGAGGTGGGCACCACCAGTTTCAGATTTTGAACATTTGGGATTAAGGTTACCCATCTAATCAAGTCTCTGCAAATATTGCCAAATCCAAAACACTCTTAAATCTGAAACAGTTGTCTTCTCAGGTATTTAGGATGAAGAATGCTCAGACTCATTTTTTATTTGTAAATGGATACAGGGAGAGTCCTGGGCTCAAAGCAAGGCTGTGAGGTTCACAGGGTGCAACCTGTAAGGTGACCTCACTCTTGGGTTCCAGTCAGCACCACAGGACCCTGAGAGAACCCCAATATGGCAAGCCCAGTGGTTCCACTGGCAGCAGCCTTGTTCTGGCCCTGATAAGAGGAACTATGGGATGCAAAGATTGAGTGCCTTTCTCAGTTTCCAAGCTAGTCTGTGACAGGGCTGGGAGTCAGATCCTGGCTGATCCGGGCTTTGAGGTCTACGTTGTGAAGCACACTACACTCTGTTGACTTCCACCTCTCTCCTCTCTGCTCTGTGCCTTTTCTTTGATTTCTAGGCCTGACTTTTGAAAATTAGCCAGAATTTGGACAAGTAGGGTCCCTGAGGTAAAATTCCGTGTCTGGGCTCTGGGAGACTGAGCAGAATGAATCAACTTATCAGGCCCCTGGGCATCCACCGTGTGCCCCTCTGGAAGGGTTAACTGGCCACATGGTCCACTCGGCCACGTCTGTGCTCGCTGTCATAACTCTGTATAAAACTGCTGCATTCTGTGGAGTTCTCCAGCAAGTGGCCGGATGGACTCTGTCCTGATGCAGAAGAGGCCACTCTGAACCATCAGCGTTATTTGCTTTGACCAGTTATAGGAAAACAAGCATTCTCCCAGCCCAGTGGGAAGGAACCTGTCACTCATCCAAGTGTACCGAGTCAAGGATTCAGAAATTAAATCTCTCCTAATCACACTGTTTGGTTGCTTATTCTTTTTAGTCTGTTTATCAGAATTAATTGGTTGTTTGCTTTTGAACCATCATCTTTCCAATGATATTGCTATTTCAGTAGATTTTCATTGCTTTTTGGATTTGGGCAATGTGAATTCAAAAGTAGACATTTCTGCATAGACACAGGTGCTCGGCAGCCTTGGGGAAGACATTTACACAGGTCATGCCCCAGTGCCAGGTTCTTCTCTGCTCCCCAAGAGTGAGATCAAGTCCACCTGGCTCATCAATGCCCACCACTGAGCAACAGCAGAGCAGCCTGTCCCAGGCAAGCAGATCTTTTAGATGTGTTACAAAACCCAGAGTTTTGTTTTAATCTCATTGTTATTTCTCTCCACTAAAAATGGTACTTTTTGCTGTGGAATTTTGACCTTTTGGTTTGGATTTTCAGTTCTGCTCTGTGACTCTGTTCTTCAAAGCCGTGCATCCGTGAATCAGAGGATTGGCACTGCCTGGAGCTTGTTGGAAATGTAGCACCCTAGACCTCCTATAAGTTAGACTCTACCGCTAATGAGGTCCCAGGCCGTCAGGCACAGTCACATTTGCCATGTGCTGCTTCTTCGTCTCCTTTCTCTGTTATCTTCAGCTGAGGTCTCCACTGAAAACTTAGCTTGAGGCTAGGTTTTTTGGTAGGTGGTCAGATCTTAAAAACATACGCACACAGAAATTCCTCCCTTGGCCTTTGCATGATGTCATTCATTTTACCTGGCCCACCACAAGAAAGAAAGAAGCAAATCACATCCAAGTTATATGTATATATTTAAGACTAACTTCTTAATTGCATCTGTTAAAGCCCCCATCATTAACAGAGTCCCAGGTGTTGCCCAGATTAATTGAGAAATAGTTTCAGGCAAAATAAACACTGCAGCGGGGATTTAATTCAAAACCATATCAGCTAAGAATGGAGGCGCAGTTAGTGATAAAGATGTTAATAATTAGTCACACTATGTTAAATTTTACATTCAGTGATTATATAGAGTGAAGAAAGACTTTCCTGGGGAGGGCAGAAATCAGCGTTTCACCTTGATTGCTATTTTAATGTGCTTATTTTAATGGGGCCATCCTGTGGAAACCCGTAGGCACATTTCCAATTTTACATAAATGTAGAATTAATTATTATGGAAGCATGTAATTTTCGAGTTGGCGCAACCTTGGCGGGCATTTAATCTAGCTCAGTCATTTTGCAAATGAATAAGTCAGATGACTCAAGTCCTTCCACAGCTAGGGAACCTGGGCCTCCCAACTGCTAGGCCAGTGATGGTGACACTTTCAGATCCCTCCAGATGGAAGGGCCTCTTCTCACCTCAGAATTCTCAGAGCACATTCATTGTATTGCCTTCACCCTGTGTTATGTTCTAGCTGCTTTCAGTTGTAAGGCTGGGTCTTGGGAACCATGTCTGATTCATTTTTGTCCTTTTTTTTTAAACTGTTCCTACCACTGTACTTCAAAACAGTAGTTGCACAAAAAAATTGCTATGCAATGCGGTCTGGGGCTGCTTTTTACCTGTCTGGTAGAGTTATTATGTCTTCGTCTTGCTAAAAACTGGCCATGGTGGGAGTATTTATATCATGGAAACGAGCAACTGTCTCAAATCAGGGTTCCCCCCGACCCCAATGGACTATTTGTCAGACATTCCCTGGCACATCACTGTTAACCTGATTTGGATAAAGATCCATACCAATGTGAAGGTGACCACTGACCTGTTGCTAAGCATGGGCTGCCTCATCAACGATGGAGTCTCGGATTGTTCAATCCCCTTTGATCTTTTAAGGAGTCAGGTCAGTGCAAGCCAGTCCTGAGGAGTGCATTGGATTTTGGCTGCTCATTGAATTTCCACTTATTTGAAAAGCTCTTTGGGCATAAATGGTAATGGAAACAGGGTCTGAAATATCAGGCAAAGTTGAGTGAGAAAAAAATATAATGTCAGAAAAAAGTGAACAAGAAAGTTGCAGTGGCTGAAACTGCAATAGCTTTATATTTCTCAGAAAACCTTCCATAGCTCCCTGTGACCTACAGAAATGCCTGAACTCCCCCACATAGGAAGCACGCACTGATCACAGCTTACAGTCCTGGCCTCATCTCCAACCCCTCATGTCATTCACTGTTACCCACCATTGAGTCTCACCTTCATTCTGCTTTCCAGCCTCAATGGAGCTTCTGCTGCAGCCCCCATTGGCATTATCTGCTTCTGGGACACCCTCTCTTCCCCAGGGCCACCACAGGCTCTCTCCCAAGCTTCTGTTCCCACCTCGCCCCTGGGCCAGAGTTCTGAGTTGACATGAGAATTCATATGACTCTTCATCTCCTCTTGTGTGTCTGTCTTCAGGAGCAGGAACCAAGGTCCCATCGGCCCTGGCAAGTATGGCTATGGCAAGGCCCCGTACATCTTACCACTGCAGACGGACACCATGCACACGCCACAGAGGCTGCGAAGACAGAGGCCCCCATCCCGGCCATCCAGGTCATCCCAGGGCGCATCTGCTACCAGACATGGCTACCACCTGCCTGCCCACCAGCTGTCTGCCCATGGGCCTCTGTACCAAAGTGAAAATGGCCCTCATTCTGGACTGCAGACCTCAGAGGCCTCCATCTACCAGCTGCCTTTGACCAATGACCAAGGCTTCCCTGCAGCTTCAAGTCTCTTCCACAGCCCAGAAACAGGCAACAGCCATGGCGTGGGGGCCCACAGGGCAGATCCGAGCTTCCCACAACCCCTGAGATCTGCAGCTATCTCGTGCATTGGGGCCTATCGGCAGTACAAGCTGTGCAACACCAACGTGAGTACACACCAGCCCAGGCCGGGCCTACAGACAGCTGTCCTGTCTCCTGTCTGTCTGCTGGCCCTGAGCGGTAGAATATGGTGAGGACAAGGGGACTACAAACAGATCATGTCAACAAACCATATACACCAGTGCAGTCATACAGTCTTTTTTCTTTGTTTGCTTTGGTACCAGGGATCAAACTTGGGTCCTTGTGCTTGTGAGGCAGGCAGCAGAACCACTGAGCTAAATCCCTGGCCCCCGGTCATACAGTAGATAAGATATTGAAGTAGCTCCCTCCATCTCTTTTCTCTCTGTGCATTCTTCCCATATACTTTACCTTTGTGAAAGGTTATTGCTTCAGTAACTTATGCACTGCTTATGGAATCACCTATCAATAATCACCTCGTAATGACGTTAGCCATTCCAGTGTCACAAAGCACTCAGTTCTTTGCTCGTGAGTCAGCAGTTGGCTGATTTAGGCAAGCTGTGATGCGGTGAAGTGGGTATTTGAGGAGGTACCACTCAGTTTCGTGGAGGCTCTCTGCTGTTCCAGGCATAACCTAAACACTTAGGTATTGAATCATGAAGGAGTCTGACATGATGTCGTGAAGAATCTCCCTGTCCTTGTCTTAGGGGAGGAGCTGGGATGCTTGGGGCAATAGATGACCCTTGGAGCCCTCCAGGAAGCAGTTATTTTCTAACTGGTGTGGGAGAATTTCAGAATTTTAAGACCTTGTGTAGTGCACTGGTATACATAGGCTGAATACCACTTTGGGTAATAGTTCAATAAATATTGGATTTCATCTTCATGCATTTTAATAATATACACTAATTTTATTAAACACTCTGGAAAGCCATGCCTTGTGCTTAGCACTTCTCTTACTTGTACCATTTAATCCTCTCCTTAATCTGTAGGTTTTCTCCTCTCTCCATTTTACAGTTTCAGAGAAGTCAAATAACTTGCTGAAAATTCCAAGCTAGGCAGTGGTAGAACAAATTACCAATGTAAATTATGTAGCACTACCAAATGTGTTGCTTTTAGTATCAGTTTAATGACCATGTATAACAGAGAAAGGAATGAGAAAATGTTAAGAGGTTACATTTCCAGGTTGCTCTATTTTTTCATTAATAATTGAATCTGCTGTACTACTCTGTTACTGTTCAACAGGACAGCTGTTACATATTAGATTCAATTTCCTTATTAAAAATATATTTCCTGGTGTAGAATCCATAGTAACGACTTAATTTGTGATCCTAATAATTCCTCCAAATGTCTGAATTGCTTCTTCTTCCACTGACAGGCTTTAGAAATGATTCATATCTATAAAGCAGTAGTTTTTCTAAAGCCACTACTAATTGGTCAAGTGAAAGTCCTAATTGAGTATCATTGCTCGTCTGGTAAAATGCTAGATGCTGTGGAAAGTAAGAGAAAAGTACACGATCTACTAAGGATCAAATGAAGTGAAGTTCGGTAAGTGCTCTGTAAATGGAAAAGTAAGGACTTACTTGCACACATCATCAGACATACCTTGTTCTTAATACTCATTTCTCTTCTGTTAAAATAAAATGAATTGTAGAATGCTTTCCCCTATTGACAGGTACATCTCTTAATTTTGGAAACCAAGAAAACCATCAATAGAAAGGAAACCAGAGAGTACATTTGGCCTGCATATGTAGCTGGCATCTGCTTCGCATTTCTTTCAGTAACTTGCTTTTAAAGCATGCACTTTGTGTGCATGTGTGTGTGTGTTGGGGGGCATAAAACAGGGTCGTAGCTCAGGCTGGCCTTGTACTTGCTGAGTAGCCCAAGCTGGCCTGGAACTCACCAGCCTCCTGCCTCGGCCCCCTGAGTGCTGGGATTACAGCTGTGTGCCACTATGCCCAGCTCAAGTATGCACTTTTTACTACTAGAACCATGCTGCCCACCACAGGCCAGTTCTGCCCATGGAAAAGGGCACTGGGTCTGAGGTCACGGCAACATGGAGGAGACTGACTGACTCGCAAAGAATCTTGGGAAATACCTGTGAGTTCATGATGTCCTCTGGCATTTTGAAAGTAGGCAAAACAAAGTCTCCAAACCATGGCAAAAAAGTAAATGTTGGCACAGTGTAGGTTTAGTTCCCTTTGTCTCACTGTGACCATTTGGACAGTGCCCTTCCTAGAGCACCCACTGCCCTAGGTCCATATCCTGATTGCCCTTCTTGAGAGGTGTCATTCCTTAGGGCTCCCATGATTGGACACCTTTCGATAATCCCACAACTTCCTGTGACTTGTGCTGCATCACATGAATACTGTAAAACTCCCTCCCGTCAGCTCACTTGGCCACTCCTGGGTTTGATGATTCTGTAGCAGACTTGGCATAGTCACATTCATGGCTGTAACTCATTGTAGTGAACAGTCACAGCAGAATCAGCCACAGGAAAAGCTCATGGAACCAAGAACAGAGGAAACAGGTTCTCAAGAGTCCTCTACCCATGGGATCACCTGGGACAAGCATCATTCCTCCAATAGCAAGTTGTTACCATATATGTGAAATGACTCCCTTTTGGTCTTCTGTGTTAACTCTCCTCGAACTCGAAATCTTCCTACATCAGCCTCCTGAATGCTGGGATTACAAGTGTGTGCCATGAGTCCTTTCCCTTTGCCCGGTGATAAAAGAGGATTGCTGAGCCACCCAATGTTTCAGCTGTGTGTAACTTCAGTGTGGTCACCCTTGGGCCATAGTTTTAGAGTGACGATAGTGAAACTGTGGAGAAACACCCACGTGCCAGTGTGTGTTTAAGATTAAACGATGCCTTATCTCTAAGGAATTCTAACATCATAGCACATCCTCAGGACTGTGTGATTCAAGTACAGTGTCCTGTCTGCAGCACTATGATTCAGTGAGGACACTTAGTGCTGCTGATTTCTGAATGTGGACTTTAAAGATGAGGAAACTCTTATTTACTTATTTAGTTTACTCTGTGGAAGAGGAAGCTGAGGTGACAACCTTGACAGAGAATCTAGTCTTTTTGAACCAGTCTCAATCCTAGCCATCTATTAGTATGACTCAGCCCCTCAACCTGTCTTCACTGCAAGCCAGACTACCTGGCCCCAACCGTGCAGGAGTCACTACTGCAGATCGACAGCATGGACTAATTGAGGGGTGTTAGGATCTGGGTCAGGGACGCTGAGATTAGCAGCTCAGAGTCCAGTGGTAGATGTGGACTCCTAAAGAGGTGACAACAGTGTGGGTGACACATGCCACGTAGGCACTGTTGTTTATTGTTTGGGTGTGTGTGTGTGTGTGTGTGTGCATGCGTGTGCGTGAGGGCTGGGGAAGCAACCCAGGGCCATAGACATACTGAGCAGGTGCTCTACTACTGAAACCCTCTTCAGCCTTTTAAAATTCCTAGGTGGTGAGTCGGCCTCGGTTGGGTGGACTCAGCAAAGGAATCCCAGAGAAGCACAGACTACCTAGGTAGGGGGGAGGATTTTTAGAAAGAGGAAGTGAGTGGCCTGGTGCTAGGGGACCTCTCAGTGGTCTCAGATGTCTTTCAAAGGAGCGAAGGCTTAACCTGCATCCATTCTCAGCCAGGGAGGACCAACACTGAGGGGCAGCATGATTTATCTGCAGCCCCATTCCTGCCCAGTACTCTAACTCACCGAATCAAGTCAATAGTTAGCTTTGTGTTTATAGAAACTTGATGAAGCTCTAGAGCTTTAGAATTAGGGGACCAGGAAGCCAGACCTCAGTCCCTCTGGCACTTTAAAAAATCCTTTTCTATTAGCTGTTTCTGGGGTTTACGGTGGTATTTGCTAAACGCATCAACTCACCAAGACACCTCACACACTTTGTCCCGGGGCCTGGATGTCGCTCTCCTTCACCTTCTCCAAAGCACTCTGAGTTTGGCTCCTCTTTCCCAGAGACAAGGCCGACATGCTGGCCCTTCTGGAAGGGGTGGGCTGGAGCTCACCACCTGTGCAAGGCAGGAATGGGGTTATGTGTTTTCATGGGGCTTTGCTGCCAAGGGAAGAGTGATCCTGGCTTTAGACAGAGTGCACCTAACCTTGTGAAGGGAAGGACCCCTGGGGCTGAAAGAAACTTTTAGCAAACACGGATATGACATCACTGACTCTCCAGCTAGCTCAGTCCCTGGGGCAGGACTGGCTTCTGAGGATGGATTTATCCTCGTGAAATTGTTTCTGCCTCAGAGTAAGTGACAATGAAGGGAAGATGTTGGCCAAGTCTCAGATGTAGCTGAGCCTGCTCCCTACATGCAGATTCCAGTTTTGCTCCCTGTCTAGTATGATACCGAATGGAGGAGGCACTGACAAACAACTTCCTGGTAGCAGTTTTCAGGAGAAACTGAGAAAATGAGCCAGGCAAGAGTTCGGAGCAGTTCTGTAAGGTGTACAGCCTGCCTAGAGCTGGAGGCCCAGTTTCTGCCTGCACAGGTCATCTGATTGGGGCTCCACAGAAGTGAAATCCCTTGTCTTATGAGCTTATCCCAGCCTCCTTAGCCAGGAAATAAGCACTGGTGTCAGTGCTGTGGCCACTCAGTTTCCCATCTTCTCAGACTGCCTGGAATTTCCATAGTAAGTTCTTCTTTTTCTGTTTTCATATATATATATGTTACAAGTTGTGATTGCAAAACACATGAATTGTGTTTAATTTTTAAAAAATGTATTACAGTAAAAGACACTGCCATGAATCTTCCTTAAAACACCCCTCCTTGCTTCAAACGTGTTTATCCCATTATTCTTACCACTTTCTGTAGCAGTTCTGGAAGTACTCTTTCAAGAGGGTCTTTAGTTGCATTGTCCTGGTTGCCTCAGTTTCCTGAATTGGTTCAAAACATTTGCCTTTCATGATCATTTTTACTTTGCGGAAGAGCCAGAAGTCACAGGTGCCAGATCTGGTGAATAAGGTGGATAAGGGCATACCTTATGTTTTTACAAGCCTGCCTTTCCATTGGATGGCACTCAAAATATTTTTTATTATACCTTATAAACACGCTTAGGAAAGACGACTCCAGAACTCCTGCAGAAGGAGGCCAGAATGATGGGATGCGTGTGCCTTCATGTGGAGTTCTGTATCATCCCGTGACACAGCAGAGGGGATGGAAGTCAGCTTCATTAATGGGACACCTGAAATAGCCACAAGGAAATTTATGTTCCTTAGGACACTAAGAGTTTTGAATGTTTTAGTAAGTTTACTTCTTGCTATATGTGTTGTAACTAACTAGAAAACCAAGACATTCTTTTTCAGATCTTCTTATAGACATAGAGATATATGAATAAAGAGGCAAAAATGAAAGAGCATGCTGGGATAGGCTTAGATTTGTATAAATGTTTGTTCAGAGTATTTAAATATACAGCATTCTCCTGGGTGAATGGATGTACTTCACCTTAATATCATCCTGTGGGACTTTAGTGCTTATATTAAATGAGAGGAAAACACTTTTTTGAGAGGAACATTATGAACTTCTACTGGATGGAAAAAAAACTATTTGAGAACTAAGAACAAATCATTGGGGGAGTGGTAGGAGGTAGCAAAGGACTTCCAATGCCGTGTTAGTCCTGTTCGACTTGAGAAAGAAGATATTAAACATATTTGAGAAATGTACTGTTTGCTTTGAAAGAAACTTGAGTGCATGGTTGTGTTGCTATGTAGCTGGAGATTGAAGTCTGTTTTCCAAAGGTAGAAGAGAAAGGGAGTGTTCACTCGCTACACCCCTTTTCAGACACTCCAGCTTCTAGGACTGTTGGACCCATCTTCGGTGCCTTCATTCAGCTTTATTGAGCATTACTGTGAGCAGGCAACCTCAGTGTATGCTAATTTCTTCCTCACATTACGCCCTGGAGATTGGGGCTTTTCAGAGGGGGTAGGCGCAAGGCTTGTCATTCAAATGTGATAATTTAAGCTTTGAGAGGCTGAGTAAGTGTTTTACCCAAGGTCATGCAGCCACTTTCTCATGGCAATGCAGGGATGTTTTCTAGATTTCTTCACTGGTAATGTTAAATACATTATATGTTGCTATGGTAGCTGGATCTTTTGATTGAATCCAGAGCAAGGCCAAGGGTTAAAAACAAATATGCCTGTCCGAGCCAGGCGGGCTTCTAGGTCGGGTTCCTTGGCACCACCTTCCTTGGGCATGGTGCTCTTCACCTCCTCCTCTGGGAGGAGAGAGTAATTAATTACATAGGTGAGCATTTGACCCTGACGGTGGCCTCTTGTGCAACCATGTTAGGTGTGCAAGGCTGTCATCTCAGCTTAACTGAAGTCACCAGAAATGTAGCTGAAGGTTCCAAAATACTCTTGGTGACTCATAGCAGCCCCAGGCAATTGTCTTGATGGAACATCAGGGAGGGCCTGTATTGCTTTATAAGGGTTCAGCTTGTCCTGTTAAAGCACATCTTTATTTCTCGCCCATTGAGAGTCCAGCAGGACCATCCCACCCTCTTTGGGGCAGAAGGGAATTATGTGTAAAGAGATTCTCTCCCAGGGTTTTGTCTGTAAAGCTCAGGTCCCATCCTGAAGGATCCCGTTTTCTGTCTAGGAGGCTCCCTCTAACCTCCTTCTCAGTTTTCTGGCCTGAAATTGACAAGAATCTGTGCCCATGGAAAGGACCATCTCTCTCAGGAAACCTGCCCAAGGCCACCTCCTGTAAGATCCTCCCAGGGAGGAATCCCACCACTCTTAAGTCCGGGACGCCATGATGCACCATAAACACCCCGGAGAGATGATTCTTGATGCAAAACACAAGAGGTCTTTATTCCAGCGCGCTGGGGCTCAGCTCATAACCCTCGCAGGGGCAGAGGAGTTGAGCCCCGAAGCAGGGTAGAGACACAGTTTTTAAAGGAAAAAACCACAAGCTATAGGGTAGGGGGAATTCCGAGAAAGGGGAGGAGGGACTTCGGTGGGGGATCATTTACGGGAATGTTTAGGGCTAGGTCCGGTTGTTCCCGTACCAGATGTTTATCTTGGTTCCTGTTCAGAAATGGTTAACGTGACCTTCTGGCCTGTCATAGTTAGCTGACTCTGCTAGGGATTGGGCTACTGGAGCTTCTTGAAAACTTTTCTAACACTCCTAGTGTAATATGAGAGATGATTGCTGACAAGGTGAAGATGACTCAGTCTGACATCAGGAAGCAATCAAATTTAAAGTGTAACAAAATGTAAAATGATCTGTAACCTGGAAGTTTTAACTTTAGAGAGTCTAAAGATGAGAGGAGATTATATGCAGATAAGAATGGGACAGGTATGTAGGGACAGGCCCCTCCAGGTAAGGAAAAGATAGGATGAAGTCTCATTGAGCTTTATTAAAAATTAGTAAGACGGTTTTGACCTCTGCAGCCAGGACTCCAGCAATTAGAAGGGCAAAGACTTTGAACAATTAGAATGACAAAGGCAGCTACATTCAAGCAAGTAGAAAGATAAAGAACTCAGGACCTGGAAGTTCCCAGGTGCCAAGAATAACAAGAATTGCAAACTTTTCCTTTATTTAACCCATTTAAGGACCCCACTCATAATCTTACCCTTCACTAAAGGACAGTGAAAGGTCACATGACCAGAAGAAATCCATGGTTAAAATGAAAGACAAGCCAGGGAGCCAATCAGATTCCAGGAGCCTAAACAGGAAGAAGAAACCTTACAAAAAGAGCTGGTGGCCAGCACCCAGGAACTTTCAAATTCTCCCTACTCGTTCTGGGTAGCTGTCTGTCATATCTCTTTTCCTCTATTCCCATCTTCAAATAAATCCTCTTCATTTGCTATAAGCGTGGCCTCTTTAGTTCTTCAGTGACTCCGAGTTTAGGAACATCAACACCTACTTTTTCCAGCAAAACAGTGCTTTGCAGTCTACACCTGGTCATTACAAGTACAAACAGATGTACTCTCTACAAAGGAGATATGAAACAGGATTTCTCAGGCTTTGCTTGGCTTTAATCCTCGCTCCATAGCTCTTTGCAGCTTTTATTTAGTTAGTTTTTTGAGATATAGTCTCACTGTAGGTCAGGCTGGCCTTGAACTCACTATGTAGCCCAGGCTGGCCTTGAATGTGCAGCGATCCTCCTGTCTCAGCCTGCCTAGTGCTGGGATTACAGGCGTGCGCCACTGCTCCCAGCTCCCTTGTCCTTACAGTTGGATCCAGCTGCTTTGACCAAGCCTTTGAGACTGAATGAACCTGACCTTGGCCTCTAGACCTATCCTGACAATTGGCAGGAAGCATTTGAGGCCGTCTTGTCTGAAAATCCACATCACGAATTACTTTGGTTGCCCACACAGTCATGAAGACCTCTGTAACATCATGGTTACTAGTGTGAGTTTCAGACCTAAGATGTCTGGGTTCAGAGGCTGACTTTAGCTCTTACTGCCCCTGTGACCTAGGGCACATCATTTAAGTCTTCCTTATCTTGGTTTCCTCATCAGTAAAACGGGTATGGTAGTTGTTAGCTAATCTATACAAATCTGGCAGAGTCTGGCATTTAGTAAGTACTCAAGAATGGTTGTTCAGTTAATCATGGTCATCCTCTTCACTCCAGGATCTGCCTTTGCTGGTGCCACCGTTCTGTCTCAACAACCCACACACAGCCCTGGGCTCAGTGAGCCTTGAATTCTTCAGCCAGGTTCCCTCCTGCCCAGGAAGTTGTACCCAGCTCCAAATAACAGTTCAGTTGGCATCACATGAGTCCCTGCTCAGGGTCACATATGGAGCCATGACGATCTGCCAGGGCACCTTATTACCTCCTGCTGCGCCATTCTATGTCACCCGCTTGCTGGACACTGCAGTTACTCTGTGGGGCTTTGCTGATTCCAGGCTCCTGTGGGTGCTCTGCTGCCTTAGCACTTGGCTTTCTACCATGGGTCCTGTGCCACAGTGAGCCCTGGGCCAGGCTCGGACATGAAGAGCTTGTTGTACCAGTGGACATGGGGCCCTGTGTGACTCGTCACAGCTGACTGGTTGGCTTAGCGTATGTGTATGGATGTTATGGTTGTAGGTAAGAGATCCAGGTTTAAGTGGGGTTTACAACATACCATAAGGTGTAAGATGTACATTTTGCATACGCAAAACTGGCTATTTGGAAGCTCTCGGTACTGATCAAGTCTTTTTATGGCATATATATGTATAGCAGAAAAAATGGGCAGTATAAATAAACTGAAACTTAATTATGAAGCACAACCTTCTGTAATCCTACCTTAATTACAAAGAAGCATTCTAACCCAAACCTCTTCTTGGGGACAGCTGGTGTTGCCAGAAGCCTGGCTGGGTCCAGAGTTGGGGACCAGCAAGTGGGCTTCCGGAGCCCCCAGCTGGCAGCTGGTCGTGGATCTCGGTGCTCAGCCCACCCTACCTGTCCTCCCTCTTTCCCACGGCTCCCATCACGCTCTGCTTCTTACAACTTCTTGCTCCATATGGCTTGGCTCAGGCCACAGCTGGGCTCTGACCACCCTGGGGTTGGTGCCAACAGCCTCCTTGCCCTGTTCTCTACTGAGCCAGGGATGTTTGCCCTCCTGCCAGGCTTCAGTCCTCTCTGTGTTCCTCATTTTCTGGGAGACTTGGTGTCTAATGCATATAGCAGATTTCTTTATAAATCCTGAGGACTTTGAGCTACTATATTTGTAGTTTATTCCAGAGACTTCCTACCGTGTTTTTTAATGTTTAAGGAGCCAGGATCCTTTCTCGTCTCCTCTGGTAACACACACACACACTTTCAAATGCACAACCAAACCATTACATTTTTAAAGCACACAGCTGGGTACTAGAAAGTTAGATCACGCTTTATCCACATTATGAATTAGAGATGACAATTTTGCTTTTATTTTTCTCACCCATTTTATGTCATTCTCTGCTCTATTTACTATTTATAAATGAGAAAGAAATAAACCAGAAAGAGCTGCATACTTTCTTTCTAGTCCAGCGTGTCAGAGTCACCTGGATACACTTGATAGCATACAGATTCCTGGACTTCATCCCGGACTTACCGAAGAGTGATCTTTGGGGCAGGGAGCCAGGTGTTTGCATTTCCAGCAAGATCTCTGGGTGATTCTTTTGCATGCTGAAATGTGGGAGCTCCAGCTTACGAGGGTAGGCAGCATTTAGAAGAGATGGGAAGGGTAGGGGGAGAGCCTGGTGGCCACCTGACATCTTTGATGTGAGTCTAGACTCTGCCTGTGCCTGGATCTGGAACCCCTCTGTGCCTCTTTTTGCCCATCTGTGGAAAAACTGTAAGGTTGTAATACTCACTTCATTGGTATTGTAGGAAGTAAATGAGTTAATGCTTGTAATACACTGAACGTAGCACCTGGCTCATGGTAAAGGCTTAGGCTGTGCTTGCTGTGGGCATCAGTCTGTGCGAGAGGAAGGGAGTGCACAGTGTTGAACTCAGATGGGACCGGTTGGCCCTCTGTGAGGGATGCGAGCAGACCCACCTGTTAGGATCAAAACATTTGAGCCAGTGGCTTTCAAATTATGGTGTGCAGACAGTTAACCTGGGGAGCTTGTTAAAAAGTCGTGTCCCTAAGAGATTCTGAACCTGTAGACTTGGACCCAAGTCTGGGATCTGCATTTAAAATTTCTGATGCCAGGGGTCAGCACATTTTCAGAGACCCTGGCTTAGAAGAGGAGGACTGGCATTCAAAATTGAAAGGTAACCTTGGATTTGACCAGGAGTTCGGGAAGGATGGACACTAATTCCCTCTTTCCTATCTGCTCTTCTAGGCATGTCCAGAAAGCAGTAGAAGTATCCGAGAGGTACAGTGTGCCTCCTACAACAACAAGCCATTCATGGGCCGGTTTTATGAATGGGAACCATTTGCAGAAGGTAAGAGCTCACCAGCTTTGTCCTAGGAGTGGATTTTGTCTGTTCTCTGATGCTGTTGCTTCTGGATCATTGGGGTGATCCTGGATGGGGCATCACTAGGGGAGAAAATGTGACCCCACAGCAAAGGGGCCCGAAGGGATCCTCACTACCAGTTGCATAGTTCATATCAGAGCTGGGGCTGTCCCCAACAGTGAGGCATGGGGACAGCATTCAAGGAATTGGGTGAAACAGGAGGCTCAAACATAAACTGTGAGAGTGAGTGGGGATGGAGGGTTTTGTTTTTCCTCCATACCTGCTTCAAGGGCTGGTATGGGGCTTAAGAGGGCACACAGAGGTGCAGAATTGATAGTTGTAGTTTTCACTTGTGGGGGGCCTCGAATGCTATTTCCAAAGATAAAGAGTAGTAAGCAGGTGGTGCCCAAGGTCCCTGCCATGTAAAAATAGCCAAACATGGCCGGGAATTTAGCTGAGTGGTGCCACCACTTGCCTCGCAAGTGCAAGGTCCCAAGTTCGATTCCCAGTACCAAAAAAATGAACGTGGTAGAGCTTGTCAATACTGGTCTGTTCACTGGAGTCATTTTTCTTTGTTGAGACTCAGATTCTAATGTGGATTTTGGACTGAGAAAATGTTAAATTCTGAGGTGTTTCTGATATTGGCAGAGAAAGTAAATCCTGTAGTGATGTTGTTGGGTCAAGCAGAATCATGGAGCTTCTGTGCTGAGCAGTTGGTTGGAAGAGAAGCCTGTGACGTTCAGGGCCTGAGCAAAAAGCTTTGCCTGGTCAGTGTTTCTCAGCCTCAACCCTCAGCAGTGACTGAGGCAGCTGGTGCTGGCCAAAACCCAGAGCGCAGACACTGGCCACTGTGTCCAGGACCTGGAATGCGTCTTGGGAGAGGACTTGATAATGAGATGTGTGGATTGTGTTGCAGAATCAATGTCGGGGAGGCCAAACTGGAAGGAAGTATCTAAGTAGAAGTCCTTGGAGACAGGAAAGGGGGAATCTGTGTCCCACTGCTCTGAAACTGGATGCAAAATTGGTATTGTCCGTGCATTTTTCTCAGAGGCAGTTCCTGTAGTTTCTGTTAGATTCTCGGATAGCCACATGACCTCAGAATTATTAGGAATGAACTTGGATGAAAAATCAGGCCTGTCAGATCCAAACAGATACACAGGTGAAACCTCAAGCCGGCTGAATGCAAATATGAGGGTGTGTACAAGGTTGGAGAGTCACAAGGGAAGGAAGCCTGAGAGGAAATTTTGATTCTGGGGATAGAGCTTGGCTTGGGCCCTTTTCATTATTAAAAGCATTATTCTAAGTTCAAGGTGGTATTCCAGTGGAGTATTGTTAGGAAACCTGGTAAAGTGTGCACAAAGTATATGGCTTAGTTAGTACTGTCATACTAGTGGTAATGTTTTAAGGTTTTCTATTTTTACCAAGTCTTAATAGGACAAGCGAAAGCTGATTGAGGGGTATATAGGACCTTGCTATACTAGCCTTACGTAAATCTGAAATGGTTTCAAAGTAGATTGTTTTTGGCATTACTTGAGCTTGAACCAAGGGCTTTGCACTGAGTCACACCCCAAGCTCTTTTTTTTTTTTTTTTTTTTTTTTTT
>NW_022900937.1:21334679-21393105 GCF_012274545.1 Fukomys damarensis
CTTTTTTTTTTTTTTTTTTTTTTTTTTTTTGACAGTTTCCTTAAGTCCACCCAATCTGGGCTCGAACTTATGATCCTACTGCATCAGTCTCCTGTAGTGCTCCTGTTACAGTCTTGTGCTACCATACAGAAAGGCATTGTACTCCCAGTTTGCAAGGTCTTACTTGCATTCTGTGAAAGATAAAGTCTAAGACTTAGAATGGGAGAGAGAGAGAGAGGACACTGGGTTAAATAGTGACCTCCTCTTTCAAATTTACATCCCTTCCTGGAACTTTAGAACATGACCTTATTTGGAAATAGGGTTGTTGTCTATATACTTAGCTACAGAGTTGGGTGGACTCTAAATCTAAAATAACTGATGTTCTAAGAAGAAGAAGAGAAAGGTAACAGTCAGGCAAGAGTACATCAAGTGACAAGGAAGGCAGAGATTGGAGTGATGTGTGATCGAAGTAACACCAAGGGTTGCCAGCAACTGCCAGGAGCTAGGAAGAAACAAGGGAAGGATCCCCACCCACCTGGGGCCTTCAGACTGCGAACAGCTTGCTTTTGGACTTGAAGCTTCAGAACAATGGGAATAATTTCTGTTGCTTTAAGCCTCTGTAATTGTGGTATTTTTGTCATGCTAACTCTAGGAAGCTAAAACAGAGGAAGGAGCTAGGGTGTGGCTTGATTGAGATCTGTTCACATGCGTAACTCAGGAAATAGGGTTGGCCTGACCAATGGAGGGAGATGCCTTAGAGAAGCTAGGCACACATCTAAAGAGACTAACCACCTTGTGGGTCTAGCTCTACCCACGGCAGTGCAGCCCTAGCTCCTCCTCATTACAATTATGAAGGAGAAGCACTGATTCTTGGCCTCCATCCCCAGAAACTGTTGGTCTGGGGTGCAGCTTGGACATTGGGATTTCTGAAAGATCCCGGACTATTCCAGTGGGCAGCTGAGGTTGAGAACCACCCATCCAGGAAGAGGGCAGGATCCCAAAGATGGTGCAGCCTTAATTGGAGGACAGAATCATTGGTACCATAAACCAAGAGATGCAGCCTAATGTCAGAATAATACTGGCTTTTTTTATAAATACCCCATCGAGATTATGGGAAAGTATTTGAAATCTTACTGTACAGCATTATTTATGGCTAGATACATCAAAGAGATTTCTTGGCTGTGAGTGACAGAAACCTAAACTAAATACATTTAAACACGAAAAGTGTTTTACTGATCATGCTACTGGGAAATCAGAAGATAGAATGGGATTTAGATTTAGTTGTAATCCAGAGAATCAATAATCCTCCACCCTGCCTTCATCATTTTTCACTGCCCTTGGTTCTGCCTACTTCTTTCTTTCTTCAGTAGGCAAGCAGCCTTACATGTCTTTGGACTTGGAATTATAGTGCTTTGGATTGAATTGCGTCTCCCAAAATGGTATGTTAAGGCCCCAACTACCAGTTCCTGTGAATGTCAACTTCTTTGGAAGTATGATCCTGGCAGATATAATAAAGAGATAATTTAAGAAACTATCATACTGCAGTAAGATAAGCCATCATCTGCCATGACTGCGGTCCACAACCACTGGGAATTGAGGAGAAGGCATGGAAAGATTTCCCCCAGGGACTTCAAGGTGACCATGCCTCTTCCAACACCTTGATTTCAGCATTTTGGGCTCTGGGACTCTGAGAGAATAAATTCCTGTAGCCAGTCAGTTTGAGTGACACGTCATGGCGGTGTTGCGATACTCACATACCCAGTGACTGCGTCCACCTCAAGAAAACTATGCCACGGTCTTATGTGGACCTAATTTTCAGGCAGGGGCTACTGGATCAGGTCATGTGACAAACCATGTTGTGGGGAGTCCACACCCCATGAAGGGGAGATAGGGAAGTGGGCATTGAGGCAGATGGAAAAACAGATTCTTCAAGAAAAACTGATATGTACTTCTTGACCACAAGTCATTGAGCTTTTTTAATGAGCCAGTTAGAGCCCTGGTGTTTTACAAAGTAATAGAAAATACAGAAGAGTCACAGATCATCTTCTACAATGTATTACTAGAAAGTTACTTTTTAAAAATAGTCACAGACCATGGTATTTCTCACATGCCTAGAAGGGGAGAAGGAGCCCATTTGCTTTGGCTTTGTTTAAGTAATTCTTTTGTCTGCTCAGATTGTTTTCTTGGCTTTCTTCTTCTTCCTTTTAAATGACTCCCAGGCTGGGCAGTGGGAGGAAGACGCTGCTAATGTTCCTGTGGGGTGTTCAGGCTTTATGGCTGGGTTTTGCATTGGATTCTTGCTTGTGTTTAGACATCTACTGTTATTCGCATGTGCCTACTTAGGGAAACAGCTGCACTCATTCTGCCCAGTGCCACATAGAACAGTAGAAGCAGAGAGCAAGCCCTGATAAACACATTAATTTCACCAAATGGTTCTTGTTAGGCCTTTAATCTCATTTCCTGGACTTGGCGATCTAACCTTAGAAAATGCAGCTAGGGATTTTTTCTCACAGCACTAGATTTAGTGTTGTAAGGAGGAGGAGTGAAAGGAGAATCAAGGTGCCCATGTATCCTTGCTTACCCAGCAAGCGTCAGCCCAGACTCCTTCACGCTCAGATTGGTTTGGACAATGATATATGTGGTCAGTATGGCTAGTAGACTCATCACCCAGCTAGTAAGTGATAAAGCCGGATTCACCCCCCAAAAATCTGTCGACTGGGTCTCTACTGTACCAGGCTCCTAAGAGAGTTCATCAACCTGGCTGAACACTGTGGCAGGTCAAGAAGAATGGTGACTGAGAAAATAAGACTAGCGTGGGCTACAGCCTGTTCCGGAATCTTTTCGAGTGTTGCCTGTTTTAGCCTTGTTTCCCTACTGGAAAGAAAGAGGGAAGTTATCTCTTTTTTAAAATGCCATCAAGAAGCCCTCCTTAGGGTATTTGCTACTTTAAGAAGAAAGAGAAAGGTTTCTGTAGAAAGGTAGAAAACTGAGGGTGTCTGTACATTGAGAGAATGAAACTCTTGGAGAGGAACTGAACTCTGTCTGCCCAAGAGGCATCCGCACTCCCATGTGCAGTGCAGCACCGTGCACTACAGCCAAGCTATGGAAGCGATAGTTGGATACATAGCTAAAAACGTAAGTGGGACTATGCACGATGGGGTATTCTTCAGCCTTTACATACAGGAAAGCCTGTCATTGGTGACAACACAGATGGGACTAGAGAACTTTATGCAGACACAGGCCGAGCACAGAAAGACAAATTCTCACTTACAGGGTGCAGAATCTAAAAATTCAGTCTTAGAAGCAGGTAACTAGAGAAGCAGAATGCTGGTCACCTGAGTCTGTGGGGAAGGGTATGGGTGGGAGAAAGCAAAATGGTGGTAAGGGCAGGAGATTTGGCTCAGTGGCACTGCACTTGCCTCACAAGTGCAAGGTCCTGAGTTCGATCCCTGGTACAGGGTCGGAGTGGGGGGAGGATGTTGGTAAAAGAGTACAAAGTTTCGTTTAGATTGGAGAAATAAATTGTGACCTGTTGCAGAGCAAGTTGACTATAATCGCTTTAATAGTAATGCGTCGTGTAGTTCAGAACTGCCAGGAGTGACTTGAAATGCTCTTATTGCATTAGCTCCCTTATTTCACAGCTGATAAGTATTTGAGTAGATGGCTGTGTCTCTTAGCTTCATTTGCTAATTTCACCATGTGTTCATGTATCAACACAGCAGGGGGCACTCCATAAATAGATAGTTATTTTTTAGTAAAGTTAAAAAAATTTTTAAACACATAGTATTTTAGATTTCTTCAGAATGATAGATTTAGAATCTGAAGAAGCAAGCTAGACATGTAATACTTGGATTTTATTGGACGCATACCTGGATTGCTTAGAGAATCAACAGGAAGCAAGGACAGCCAAGGTTGGTGAAGGACACAAACTGGGAAAGCTGGGAGCATAGAGGGGAACAGAACTGAGCATCACTAGGAAAAGTTCCAACAGGTTTCTCCACCAAGATTCAAAGCCCATCCTGGAATAGACCCTTTTTTTTTTTTTTGAGACAGTCTCACTGAGTCATTAAATTGCTCAGGCTGGGCTCAGACTTGAAATCCTCCTGCCCCAGCCACCTAGAATGCTGGAATTACAGGTGCATGTCCCATACCCCGTTTGGAAACAAGACTTCTGATTGCTTGGCTTAGGCCCCATCCCAAGCCCTTGGCCAGAGTAGGTTGGAACACCCTGACCGATAGTCCCCCACCCAAGACTGTTCACACAAGGAGACGTAATTGCTAAAACACAAAGCCAGATGCCAGACCAAAAGAGCAAGTGTGCATGCTGAATGGCCCCAAATGACCAATGTCTGGGACAGAGACTCGGGGCCAGTCAGGATGTCTCCCCTGGCTTGTCAACTGTCATTTCATCATCAGGCTTGGAGGGTTTCTAATATCTCGGGAATGATTAGAATTAGAGTATAGCACATGAATATTGTTCCTTCCTTATTGTCACGTCTGCACTTCTAAAAATCATACAGCTCAGCTTCCCTACATATAGATGACTGGGGGCCCTGTGGGACTGCTTTGCTTCCAGCCTTTATATGTAATCCAGGCGAGACAGAGTCACGTGCAAGGGGGTGACCCCAGGGTGGCGTGAGGGGTTAATACTGATTTTGTTCCCTCCTCCGTGGTTTCCAAAATCTTGGTCTGTCTTTCTCCCATCCCAAAGAAGAAGGAAATGTATGAAATGTCTCCTGAACACATCGGCCTCTTGCCTCTCCGCTGTTTCTGAAGGAGACTGCAAGATGGGACAAGTGACGATCACACCTCTCGGGCTTTTCACCAGGAAATTTAGGCTACGGAAAAGGAAAGATTGAGGGAGAAAATCACCTCCGCTCTAGGGTATTCTGGAAAGTGTGAGTGGTTCTTGTAACAGCAATTTCTTTCCTGGCACTTGAACCAGTGTCATCCTGGAGAATTAGTAAAGAAACCCTCAGGGTCTGTTTCAGCATCTAATAAGCAGATTAGCCTGAATATGAATGATCTTACAGATTTGAAGCCAAGCATGGAATTTAAACCCATTGCAAAATATTGAATAATGAGACCCAGGCTTGTTGTTTCTCTCTCCTAAGAACTCAACCTTCTCCAGAGTCTGCCTCACCCGATTCTGGTGGTGTGGCTGGGCAGGATGGGCAGGTTAGGTGGCATTGTTCATCCTTCTGAAGATTCAGCGCATATGGGACTGAGTCCTCCCAGGTCAAAGAATAAATGAGAAGAATCCAATTCTGTGAGAAGTTGCAGAAACCAAGCCTGCAGGGCTGAGTACAGTTCTTTGCCTCAGGGGCCACCCGAGGATGGGTACACTTGCTTGTTCCCAGCAACCCATCCTTGCCTGCCTCATTTCCTTTGTAGCAGGGTTCTCTCCCCTCTGAGCAGAGGTCACTGTGTCATGAATCAGTAGGGGTGTGTCCTGAATGAGTGCTGGGGACATTTAGTTACCCCTTGCATGGCTATTGAGAAAGTACAGTAGAACCTGGGCAACGTTAATGGGTTTTTGGAGTTAGAAAGTTTGTAGCTAGAAGGTGATTGGTCAGTGCATCTGCAACTTCTATTTAAACTATAAATTCAGTCTCTCCTATACATATTTATCAAAAATACTCCCCACCACTACTGTGTCCCTCCCCAGAAGCTGTTAAATAGCAACCATACCAGTCAATGTCCACTTCTTAGAAATTTCAGTGAGAACATTCCATGGCTTAGTGGGATTTACTTCCAGAGGATTAAAGGAAACATCACCTGTTGTATATCTGTAATCTGAGGTCGGAAGAAGAGAGAGAATGTGCTTCTCTCCTTTTTTACCTACCTCCCTACATTCTTGCAATGTCATTAGAGTTTACCCTGGAATGATTATTTATGGCCTGGCTACCTCTGGCACCATTTTGAACTAAATAAAGGTCAAAGTTACCTTTCAGGTATTTGAAAGCAGCTAACTTTTCATCTTGAATCCTCTTTGCACCAATGTGTAAATACTTTATTTCCTTCAACTGATTCCTGTGGTTTGGAGCATGCTGTTTGTTTATCAGCATGGCTGTTCTCTTCTGCAGATACCACATGACTCATAGCACATAGGTCTCCTCCCTGGTGCCAACTCTCCCTAAGCATGACTCTGCTGGCCTGGGGAACAAGGAGTGGCTTCAAGGCTGATTGGTGATGCCCTGGGTGCTTGTGAGAAGGGACAATAGCAGCACATGTAGTACTTCTGCTGTCTATAGTTTTTCAGGTCATAGTTACATAAGGGCCAATTAATCCTGCCAGTTGCTTGAAACTTTGAGATTAATCCATATTCTTTATTACACACAGATGAGATTTTTCAATGTTCACAGAGTTTGCCGATCAACACCTTAAGTTGCACTGCAAATGCCTATTCCAAGCTTTTGATTTCCAAAGTACAGCAACTATGTGGGAGAACGATGCAGGTTCGAACACATGCCATTGCACGTCGCCTAACATGTGTCCATCTTTAAAATGTAAATCAAAATTGAATAATATATAGCTTACTGTCGTTTTCCGAGAGAAGAGTTCAATCTGCTGACATAGTTGGGACAAGACTAGTTTCTTAGTCATCCTTTGAACTGGGGCAGTATGGTAAAGGTGGTGGAAATAAATCAAGGAGAGTGTCAAAAATTGGATCGTCTTGATGTCTAGCTTTCATTCTGCTTTTGGATTATATTTCTTATCTGCATCTGAGCCTGTATCTACCACAAGAAAATCACACTGAGGTTTTTGGGAAATTATTTGTGTGTGAATTATTCTGTCTTCAGCCTGTACTGTGGAGCCTGCTTGTCAGCAGATCCTGAAGTCACAGGAATCACTGTTTTGCTACGAACCTAGGCATTACTAGCAACTATTTGAGATCCTTTTAGCCCAAATACTTAGTGACTGAGCATCTCCAGGGATATATTTCTCCTAAAGATTACTAGCTGTGACTTGTACTGACCTCACATACAAGCCTTTCATTTACAACCATTTCTGCTGAACATGGAACACATGTCTAGATTTTCACTTTGTCTTCAGACCTATTCTTGGAAAGCAGCTGCTCTGTTCTGATCACTCTCAGCCCCTGACAGTGTTCACTGATCTTTGTGTGAGCCACTGACATGGACACACTTTTCTAACACTTTCTGTTCTGGCACCAAGATGGTGCAGATTCTGTGTACCAGAAGTGGCTCTCACTGCTGCATTGTATTGGATTTTTGCTGTGCTCTTCAGTGGGGTAACACTTAGTTTTTTGTCTTTTTCTTTCTGCTCTTTGTGATCACACACACACACACACACACACACACACACACGTGTGTGTGTGTGCACGCACATCCACCACGACTGAGCCTTGGGTTATATTTAAATGGCTCAGAAGTAAAACATGGAAAGACCTCATATGAATTCTAGTTTTGAACTAAAGATTGCTAAAGGCAGAGGTTTTTTTTTTTTAATGTGAATGGTTAATAACTGTCTAGCAGATTGGGGACCAGTCAACAGAGTTTACAACACAGAGTTGCTACTTAGTAATTAAGACAAGTCTCGGGAAGCAAAGTTCTACCTTAGAATGAGTTAATCCTTTTCTTGGTAGTTCCGCTGTAGGTGCCATTTCTTTTTGAGGCAGGATGATGATGAGTAGGCTCTGACAGGTATAAGACGTCTCAGTTGGAAGGGACAAGAGCGGCGGCACAGAGGGGCAAAGAGACCAGGGAGTCAGGATCAGAAATGCCAGACAGACCAGCCTCGTCATGAGTTTAGTGAGGCCAGAAGTCAGCAGCACAGAGGCAGGGAACTGGCAGGGCAACCAGAGATCTCACGTGGTTATTGGATTAATATATATTGGCTTTACGTTTTTATCACAAGGCCATAATATATTGAGCTGAATTGAGTCTTGTCCAGGGGATTGATTTGAAGTTTGGATTCACCCCAGGAAACAGCTTTCATCTAAAGTCATGCTCTATCAAATTGTGGTGATGTTAAACTGAGGAGCCCATAAAAATAAGTCAGATTTAAACAGGGCAGTGGAGGACTTGATTTAGGGAAAAGGTTTAGTGTATCGGTAACTGTGATGTGTGGTCTCTGCTGTGATCACGAGAAGTGCCTGTCATTAGAAAAGGGGGCAGTGGAGGAGTAGACTCGTACATTCCAGTCAATTCGTGTACCTCTTGGTGGCAAGACATTAAGGAGGGGAAGCATATCAGATCTACACAGCCCAAATTCCATCTGTGCTTGAGGTTATGTAACAGCTCATCATGTAATAGCTCTGGCCCTTGGCCAGTGAGCGTGTGGATATTGGCGGCTTCGCACACTTACTAGACCCCCATCAATCAGCCATGACGCCTTGTCCGACACCCACTTGCCATGTTTGCTTAAGCTGGCTTTGGAGGTTGTATAAATAGCATTAGCAACCTGCTCTCCCACCCTTGGTGATGAATAGCACCTATTAAAACCCCCTCGGCATGTTCTTAGGAGGCGAAGGAGTAGAAGCACTTGATCTGCTGATGTTTACGGAGGTTATCAGTCTCCTTCTGGGTACATTCTCTGGCTTCAGCAGGCAGAGGATGGGGTATCTGCACCCACTCTAGATCCCTGGGCCTTTCTGAATGGGCCAGTGTCCTGCTTCACAGACCCTGGCACAGGCCGTGCAGGGGTTGCCAAGCGAAACTGTGACTCAGGACTGGACAAGCAAATTCAAGTTTACATAGAACTGAGAGGTGCACTTTTCCCACTTGAAGAGCAAAGACTGCCAGGACAGTCTGCCACTTATTCCTGAAGCCACCTTTTGTTCTGTCCAAATGGCCCTGGGGCGAGGACACAGCCCTAGGGCACAAGCCTCAGCCTCCTTGGACCACAAATTCTTATGGGGGAAATGAGAAGGTTACTTCCCCCTGCAGACAGCCGGCATCAGCCTGCTCCAGTAGGGTGACCAGTGCCCGCCATGTGCATGGCATTCTTGCCCCCGAGAGCAGTCGGACTTGGCACATGCAGAGGGGGCAGAGGCCTTCTGGGCAGAGGATAGGGCATAAGCAAAGGTGCGTGGGCAGTAAACGCAGCATGTGTTCGGAGCAGGAGGGAGGGC
This sequence comes from Fukomys damarensis, assembly GCF_012274545.1. Taxonomy (NCBI): domain Eukaryota; kingdom Metazoa; phylum Chordata; class Mammalia; order Rodentia; family Bathyergidae; genus Fukomys; species Fukomys damarensis. Next base: position 21,343,756 of record NW_022900937.1, read on the forward strand.
CCTCTGGCTGGTGCAGCAGTTTGTAAAGAGAAGTGTTGGATAAGGTATGCCTGGAAGTAGGGGGCCATATTGTACAGGACCTCAAAGAGGCGGCTGAGGAAATTAGACTTCTTTTTATAGGCAGCAAGGAGCAGCAAGGAGTAACATGATCACAGTGGAGCGTTGGGAAAATTAATCTGGCAGAAGAATGCTGCAAAACCTCTTTGGAATAAAAGGGGCATAAATAAATAAATAATTCAGAAACTTGGCGGTAGTGTTTTTAAATACATCCTGACCTGTGTAAGCTATGTATTTTGAAATAATACATATTTTTTCACCAGCCGCTAAAATCCTTTTTCATTCTTTCTTTCATCTTTTTTTCTTTTCTGCATTTTTTCTCTCCCAGTTTCTTTGCCTTCTTTCCTTTCCCTCTGGTTTTGTTTGTTTGTTTTTTTGGTCTTCCTTTATCATTCATTCTTTGCTTCTCTACTATGTGTACTTCATTATTAGTTGTGGGGTTTTTTTGGCGGGGGTTGCAAGATGAGGGGTCCAAACCCTGCCTAAGGGTTGAGTTTTAGGATGGTACTTTAAGCACGTCCAGTTGCTGCAACTCTGGGCCCAGTTTATCAGCAGGAACTGGGCTCCATTACTGTAGACAGCGAAATCATCCAAGTTTTATTTGTATCATCCCCAGCCATACAAGCCTAGGTATTTCAAATGAACAGGTGAATCCCTGTAATTCACTTAGCCCGTGTTTCTATCATCACGCTCTCTGGCCTCGTCACCAAAAGACTTGGGTGACTTCTGTGCCTCTTGGATCAGTGAGACCAGTGGAATGTCTGTGGCTTCTACAGTTGTGCCCCAGGTGCCCGCCCAGGCACACTTAATCAGTGCACTTGGACCCTAGGTGCTCATGGGTTTGGCTTGCAGGTTTGTGACTCATGCAGGTTCCCCTGTGGGTCTGTAGCACATACTTTGGTTGCTTGGATTTCAAGAATCTATTTTGCAAATAGCATGTTTGGAAAGGAGTCATTTAGCTTAGATGACGTCTACTCATTTATGCATTTGTGTTGGTGCTTGGTTACTAATTAAAGTCATTTTGTGTTGGAAAAATGGCCATGAAGTGAGAGGTAAAATTCAATGAAATTTGAAAGTACTGTGGGCTTGTGGTACACAGTGTAAGTCTGTGAGCAGGAAATGCATATGATTTGCCATGAAAATATGATTCAAGAGAAAGCTGGGAGCCTCTATAAACAGTTTTATATCTGGGAATCTGGGAATTTGAGATGGTTCCAGATGTATGCCTCAGGAATGTCAGGAGTCTGCTGTAAATTCAAATTTACAAAACAGATAAATTTTTGAATGATTATTCAGGTTGCAAAACGATTTTTTTCATTTTATTAAATATTTACTGCATGTTTACCCTTGCAGAATCCTTTAGTGAATACAGTTAATGTTTGATTTATAGGAATGCAACAGAGAATGGTTTCTGGATACATGTATTTGTTAGGTGGAATCTCCTTTCTATAGAGTTAGAAACATTTAAAATAATCTTTTCTCCATTTGAAAACTCACTTTGCATTGATGAAAAAAGGGACTTGTTTAGTAGTTCATTATGATTGTTTTTAACCATTGGCCCTTTAGTATAATTTTCAAAGCTGATTGGAAACAGAGGTCCTTATTCATTCCACCCTGTCATCATCAGGGACACTGTCATTTGGTTTAGGTCTGTGTGGAGCAGCCATGAAGACTCTGAAACTCACTGCCCCACCACCACAAGCCTCACCTTCCCTGTCAGTAAAATGGGACTATTGTAGTGTTCCCCTCAAAAGTTTTGGAGAGGAGTGGAAAATTTCTGTACTTGGCACCTGCTCAATAAATATTTGTTATTATATATCATCGCTGATAATATTTTTCTAGTCCCCAAAATGAGATCAGTTAATTTAAACTGAGTAGTGTTTTATTTCCAAAGGAGTGTTTTTAGTCAATTTTTCACATTTTGATTTTGTTCCCTATGTAGACTCTTGAACATTTTCCAAAATGAGGAAATGCTTGGCATTTAACTTCAACAACTGGTGTCCAGCAGTATCAGGAGACCCTGGCTTATCTAGTGCTTGGATTAAAAGTGTTTATGGGTGTGCTGATTTATATCTCTGTTCAACTATACTGTGACCTAGTGCAATTATAAGAAATAAGTAAAAAAAGAAAAGGGAAAGTTGGGTGCGGTGGTGCATGCCTATAATCCCAGCACTCTGGGAGGCTGAGGCAGTAGGATTGCAAGTTTGAGCCCAGCTGAGATTCTGTCTCAAAATAAAAATAAGAAAATGGCTGGAGATGTATCTCAGTGGGAAGGCCTTGGGTTCAATCTCCAGTGCTTCTCTCTTCCACGTACACAAAGGGAGGAGTGAAAGAGAAAAAGCAGAGAGGAAGATGCAGTGTGTTTATGTAAATGTTAGGTTGATCCTGGCTATGGTCACAGGCCTATTTTAGAAAAGCCCACTTGCTTGCCTAGTATGCCTTGGTCCAATGAGGTTGTGCAGCTGGCCTGGAAGGTCCATATAGCGTCATTCCCACAGTCAGCATGTGTTTGCCTTCCCCCTCATCCTCTTCTGACAATTTCACTCTCACCAGGCTCAGTGCCTTGAGCTTGCTTATCTGTGACTCCACCTGGGATCCCATCAGCCTTACTCGCTCATGCAGATCTCATCTAGTCTTCAGGCCCAACTCGATTCTGCAGCTCCGTTCTTGCTCACTCATTTCTCCCTCATTCAGCTTATGTGGCCTTTGGCCTGGGCACCATAACAGAACATCCAGTTATTGTTAGTGGCAACCACAGTAATAAAGACGCACACGAATTTTTCTACCACCCAGAACAGTTTCACTTACACTAATTCTCTGGCCTTCCTAAAACCCTGCAAGGGCAGCAGTCAGATGTTGAAACCCCGTTGTGTATGGTTACAGGTCAGGCTGTAAGTCCAGTGAGACCAAGACCCTGACCTCACCAACCCCACCAACCCTGTCCCCTGAGATGGATTCACACTGCTGTTGCTTCTCATGTTGTTATCTGCTTAGCAAAGATGTCAGCAACAAGGATGTCAGTAACATCCTTGATGCCTGCAAAGATGTCTTTTATTTCTGAGCCTGTTAATAACATTTGGCCCGGTACCCACCTCACTAAAGACTTGACCAAGTATAGTCATGTTTATTAAATTTTACTATGTGGCAGACATGATGCTGAGCTTTCTTACAGGAAGTGTGTCACATAAATCTCAGCACTCTCCTATAAGATAGGTGCCATTATTAGGTTTAGGTACAGTTTACGTTCAAGAGGTTTTACAATTTTGCTAGGATGAGATGGATCAAGGGTCAGTAAGCATTTCTTGATTCCCTTCTGCTTTGAGAAAGATCTGTCTCTCTACTTCTTATTGTTTACCTTTTCTTTTTCTTTTTCTTTATACTTTGGATTTCTCACATAGGAGAAGCCATGTAATATTTAAGCTTGCGAGTCTGATATATTTCTCTTAACATTATGGTCTTGAGGTGCATCCATTCCTACAAATGACTACTCAAGTTTATTAAGATGTATTATGTACATGGGCCAACTCCACACAAGGAATGTAAACATTATATGTTACAAACGTATACCCCCAAAAAGGAGAGGGATCAAGAAATGGATGGAGGAGGAGGAAGGAAACGGAAGGGGGAATAAAGATGTTTTACGTACGTTTACCAATGCCTCACAAGAAATATAAACATTATGTACTATAAGCATGTACTGATACGACAATAATAATAAACATAGCTAGTAAGCGTGTTTAACTTTAATCACAATCAGTAATGGTGTGTGTGTGTGTTGTTTTAGTTTTTAAATGCAGACTCCCACATAGCTTAAAAATGGAAGGTAGCATTCACAGTGGCTATGTTGCTGGGTTTGAGTTGGGGTGGTTGGATTTGCTCTGTTAAAAGCACAGTGCATGGGGATGGTAAGGGGAGAATCTGGGAAAAGAGAACTTTTCCTCTCTCCTGTTTCGATCTTTGGGCTTTCTTACTGGAATTCGACACTTAGTTGGGTTGTATTTTGTCAGTACCATAATGTTACTCGTAAAATATACAGACAGTGCTTCTGACCTCTTTCCTCTTATGCACCCTTAATGACAGATTTAGATGACCTGGAGCCTAGGGCATGGAGCTCCAACTAAGACAAAGGCCAGAGATGTCTGCGTTTTTGTAAATGCATGTGGAGTTTTCACTGTATACATAATACATATTTGTCTGAATAGAAAAATGCTTTTATATGCCTTACTATTGAGGAAAAAGTGAAAATAATGCTCTTATTTGGATGTTTTTAAAATCACATTGATAGAAAAGAGCACTAACACTGCATAGTAATCAGCTCTAAGTCTCTTTCTTGGTGCTGTGTTTTCAGAACATAAACCCAAGCAAGTAAGTGTTGGGATATTGTATATGCGAAGGTGCTCAGAATGCTGCCAAAGCAATGGTTCGAACTACATTTTCAGGCTCCTAGTGTTCCACATTTCAATAAGTGTTTCTCTTTGCTGAAAGACCACATTACCTCTGTAATGTGGTGGACCCAAAGTGTTTATTTTGAACAGTAATGTTACCCTGTAAATGATGGCCATGTCATTGGCTCAAAGACTCATGGTCCCCTGGATCCAAACTCCTCATATGGCTCTCAAACGTTTTCATTGTAGTAATCAACTCTACCTCACAGTGGTGGAGTTCAACCATAGGAAAAAAAAACTGTCCTAAGTAAGTTAACCGGTGAATAATAAAATACAATGCTACCTCAGTTCAGGAACTCTACTGTTTGGGAACAGTTTGGTCCGTGAACAGAAGCATTCAGCAAAATTTTGCTTCTATTTGGGAACTTTACATGGGGTGACATTGAATTTTATGGGGAAATTTGATTCACTTGGTGGCCAATTTGGTTAGAGACCAGAATTGTGGAAAGAATTAAGTTCATGAACCAAGGTACCATTGTAATTCATCATATCCAGGTCTTTAATCTTTACTTTTAAAAATATTTGTTCCTCCATTAAGGAAAACAACTTTTAAATAGTAAATTTAAGAACATGAGCCACGACCCAGCTCATAGCCAGTCCCATGTCAGCAAGACTAATATTTAATTAGAGAATGAAACAGATTTCCAGAGGCACTTTTTTTTTTTTTTTGGTACCGGGGATTGAACTTGAGTCCTTGCGCTTGCAAGGCAGGCCACCAAACCACTAAGCTAAATCCCCGGCAAGAGGCACTTTTGATTAGTGTTACTGAAAAGTGAAATATTAAACCACTGACTGTGTTTATGTCTTTCTTTTTAGAAAGAGTGTATCAATAAAGAAGATGTGGTTTTTCTATAAAATGGAATACTACTCAGCCATAAAGAATGAGAAATTAGATTCATTCATAGGAAAATAGATACATATTGAGGATATACTCCTAAGTGAAATAAATAAATCACACATGTATAAATACTGAATAGTTTCTCTGGTATAAATAAGCTATAATAGTACATAAGGTCCTAATGATATAATGGACAATGTGAAATAGGAAGAAAGGGGCTAAAGGTTAGGGAAAGTGGGAAGGGTAGGGGAAAGCTAATAAGGGAAAAGAAAAAAACATGAGAAAATGAAAAAAAGGAAATGAAGTGTTTGTAAAGGGGGAGGGGAGGGGGGGTGAAGGGAGGGCAGGGACAAGGGGAAAAAATGAGAACCAAGACCTGTCATGTAGAGGTACAAGATCCCAATGATGAATGTAGCTGTACTGTATACCTAAAATGTACCAGTAAACTCAATGAGGGAAAAAAGAAAGAAAGAAAGAAAGAAGGAGTGTATCAATCTCTCTTGAAGCAGTGGCAACAGTTGAACAGTCTTCAGTCTCCACCCAGGCTGCCATTGTCAATATTGGCCGCCATTGCTCCACTTTCAGAGACATAAGCAACATTCTTACTGTGGATAATAGGATGGAACCATCATACTTACTGTTTACAATCATCAGATATTTTATAACTGAGCATTTGCATGTTTTCAAGCTTTCACAAACAATATCATAAACAGCTAAAGACCAGTAAATGGACTTGTCATTGATGTAAAACCTCCCAGCTGCCTGGAAGGTCCCTTAACCATCCTTCATTTGTGCCTGTTAAATAGTTTAAAATGTGTTGTTTCATGACATGATTGATTTGTAGCTTGACTGTCTCTTGATGCAGACCAGAATATTTTACATCTATATCACAGGGAGTCACCAAATGTTGTCATGCCTGAGCTTTAACTTCTTAAGGCGTTCATGAAACTGACTCTAAAGAAAGCTACAAGTAATTTAGTATGTCACTATTTTCCAAAGAATTGTTCCAAACCCCAACTTTTCTTTTAAGTTAAAAAAGTGCTAGTGATTTGCATGAAAAATTTTCATTCACCTTTCTCTGCACCAATATCTATTTTCAAAAGTGTGATTTAGGGGCTGGGGATTTAGCTCAGTAGTTTCACCACCTGCCTTGCAAGCTCAAGGGCCCGAGTTCAATCCCCAGTACCAAAAAAAAAAGTGCGATTTAGGCCCTTGTATATCTTCACAATGGCAAACTATTTGACATATACCTTCTGCGTATTTTAGGTTGATTGTGACTAGTTAACTCTCAACTGTGCTTGGGATCACAGTATAGTTGTTTGTTGACAGTATTATGGTGGGAAATTTCATGGTAACTTTTACTGCTAGAGATTATTTTGCATTTTGCCTACTTCACATTTCTGATCATTCATACTACAGAATTAAAGTCTAACAAATAGTCAACGTTCCTACAAGTAGACATATTGCTGTTTGAAAAGCATGATATTTAAGTTAAAGTCATAGTCACAAATAGATGAATACTAAAAACTGATTGCCGGAGCAATAACCAAAGAAAATGAAATATTTAAGAAACGTCTGGGTGGTTGAGTATGGCGGTAACAGTTGCTTGTATTTACAGAAGGAAATGGAAGCAAGTTCATCATTTTACTGAATGCTGTGTTAATATTAAATATTTAGAAAATTGTACCAGCATCCAAGAAAAACCAAATATAATCTGCTTGTTATTCCACAGTGTTTTTATAAAAACCTACAGATTTTAACTTTTATCCATTGCTATATCTGTAATAAGCATTATGGAGTAATATTAATGTTCTTACATTCTTCTTTGATATGCATGAGGATATTTTAAAATTCAGATGTTTTATATCCAAAGCAGTTCCAAATTCCACCTAAAAAAACAATCAAGCCTCACATGATAAAGAGAAACAGGAGTATGTTCTTAGAGAAAGCCCTTGGCTAGAGAGCTTAAAATCAGATCAACTTCAAAAGTAGTCTTTTGTGGGACCAACATAACTTGTTGGAAATAACCTGGCACATTTTGGAAAATAGAACAAACCCCCCCACCAAAGAGTCAAGGGCCGCTCTGTGGGTGAGGACAGACTCACGTACTTGAGATGCTGCGTGTTTTGCTTTCGATGACCTGAGCTACTGGAGTTGATGGAGCTCTTCTTGGATTGATAAAGTGTTAGATGCTTAGTCCAAGAAGGAATTTTTAACTCTTCTACATTGAAAAATAAAAGATTCCTATGGCTGAGAACTAATACACTGTCCCAAATCAACTTGGGAACACTGTTTAAGAAGAAATTGACTCTTCCATATTTAGGTTAATTTATGTAATATGCACAGCATGCTTCGCAGATTTAGATGATAAAAAGAAATCCATTGACAATAAACAATGTAAAAAAAAAGAGATAAAGACAAATCAGAAACTTTGTGTAACCTGCCATTTTGATTCCCTTTTGAAAGAAAGCATCTTGATAGCAGTGAGGAAATATCAGCTCAGAATTCATACCTGTTGATTTGGCAAATGTGAATTCTGAGGATCTGTGAAGTAAGAACCTGAAGGCAAGCTGGGCGTGGTGGAGCACACCTGTAATCCCAGAACTCAGGAGGCTGAGGCAGGAGGATTGCTGTGAGTGCGAGACCAGCCTGGGCTACATAGTGAGTTCCAGGTCAGTCTTAACTACATAGTGAGACCCTGTCTCAAAAAAAAAAAAAAAAAAGAAAAACCTTAAGGCAGCACCTGTAACTCACAGAGAGGGGACTTAGTTAAACTCCTCTTCCTTCCTCCTGGATGGAGCATCCTGAGACCCAGTGGGTCCAGGAATCTAGAAGCAGGATGAGCTGAGGGATGGTACTCTAGAATCGAGTGGAGGGCCTTTCTTTCAGGGTCTGATTTTCAAAGAGACCAATTGGGAAACTGGTAAGTGTGGCATACATTAAGTAGACCTAATCAGTGACCTAATTATCATAAGTACCTGGGCTCCTATTTAATTCAAAAATAGATAATTGATGATCCATTTTAAGAACAAAATAAGTCACAGTAGGTAGAGTTCTAAACTTCCTAGCCTCACCTAACATCTTCCCAATCCTTGCCCGGGGCTCATAGCTCTGTTCACCTCTAGGTGGGCCTCTAGCTTCTACCTGATGAGGGTGGAGAGAGTAGGATCATTGTTACCTACCTAACTGGATGAACTCTCCATGCAGAAGAATCCAGAATGAGATGGTGGTGCTGGAGCACAGGGGAAATGTCCGTCCCGTGTGCCCGACATCTTCCCCCAGAGCTGATATGTGTCAGACCCCAAAGAACACTTCATGGTCTTTCTTTACGCGGTAGATGGAGTAGGGAGGAGAGTAATGCTTGGGACTGAACAGCCTCGGCCCTGTACCATGCACTTCCGGTAGTTGCACTCGTCTGGAGTGTCCGCCTGGTGTTGAAGCGGCATGTCCTGGCTTCTTCACTGAGCAGCTTCCCAGCTGGTTCTTCTGGAGAACCTGTGAGTCGCCTAAGGTCCTGTAACTAGTTTTTCTCCTTAAACCAACTAGAGTAGGTTCTGTGCTTCTAGCAGAGCGTCTTTAAAATCTTTGAGTGATGCTGCTATTGGAAGTGTTATTCTACGTTGTATGCTATTTCAGTTTCCTTCCCATTTGTCCTGTTACTGTCTCTTTGGGATCTGTATAGCTACCAGTGGATTGGATTGCTTTTGTAAAAGAAATCTTGTTTACAGTAGCGTTCAACAATTACAAAACTCCTGTGTTGCCAAGAAGACGCTAAATGCATTGTAATTAGGTTTCTTTCAGGCTTTGATTATTAAGAAGGGCAGAGATAGATCATTCACCAGGCTTAATTTTAAAAACATTTAGGTTATATAATATCTATTTTGGTCACACCATACAAATTATCTATCTTTGTATTTTTCTTACAACCCATGCGACGCTTAACTCACTACGAATCTGCTGGTTCCAAATACATAACCTTGTCATCGCATGTTAAAGGTGGCGAGTAGGTTTGTTTCTGCTGTCAACTCCAGTCAAATTCTTCTTAACCTGTATAATCGTACCATAATTGATCTGTCTTGAAAATCTGTTTTCCTCTCTTTTTCCTTCCTCAAATTAAGTTTTATTTGTGAACATATGCATATAATTTAAAAATCCAAAGGTCCTAAAAGGCTTATAATGAAAACCAGTGTTCCCCCAAATTCCAACCCCTTCCCCAGAGGCAACTGTCTTCTATTCCTTGAGCTGTTTCTTCTGGCATTTACCTCTATATTTCTAGACAATGTGAATTATCCAGTTTGGATACTCTTTTTTTGGCTGCTTGTAAGGAAACTGGATTTAATACTCTTACATAAACCAGTTCCCCAGCCTCTCTCCCCTTCCCCAGCCATCCCCATGTAGTTCTAACTGAACTTTTAAATAGTCAGTGTTTACATTATCATAACTATGAAAGTACTGTTCACTACAGATCTTTCATATGTTATCACATTTCTTTCTAAGTGATTCAGTCTATCCGTATTAGTCAAGGTCCTGCAGAGAAACAGAACCAATAGTACGTATATATGGAGAAGGAGATTTAGTAAGTTGGCTTACACGTTTGTGGAGGCTGAGAAGTCTCAAGCAGGAGACCCAGGAGAGCTAATGGTGTGGTTTTAGGCCAAATCCAAAGGACTAAGTACCAGGAGTGCCCGATGTATAAGTTCCAATCCAGAGACCCTGGAAAAGCTGATGTCATTTCAAGTCTGGAGGCAGGAAAAGATCAGTATCCCAATTTAAGCTGTCAGACACTGTGGGCTTCTATGACAAGGGAAGTTCAGCTGTTTTGTTCTATGGGCCTTCAGCTGATTGGACAAGGCCCATCCTCACTGGTTTTGTACAGTTTAGCAATTCAAAAGGTGATCTCTTCAGAAACACCCTTAAAGACATACACAGAATAATGCTTGACCAAATATCTGAACACTTTATGACCCAGGCAAGTTGAAACAAAATTAACCATTGCAATCTCTCTTTGACAGTGATCAATTTGTACAGATGCTCAGACCACATAATCTTCCATTTACAGTTTTCTTCTTCTTGGAGATCTTCTCTCATTAGTCCTCCATCCTCCTACTCTTCTGGTTGTGCTCCAGGCTGAGGGACAGCTAGCGTGCAGCTTTGTGATGACTCCTCATTGCCATATGTTGATTCATCTGCTCTCTTTGGTTTATTCCCTTGTTTGGCTGAAGCACATCCTCCAGTAGCTTCCTAAGGAGAGATACAAAGGAAGCGTTAGCATTTGCATATCTAAAAATGGCATTTACTGCACCCCACACTTGTCCTATAATTACACCTTTTTTGAAATCTGTATTGGAGGGGCCAGGGATTTAACTCAGTGGTACCATACCTGTATTGCAAGCGCAAGGTCCTAAGTTCAATTCCCAGTACAAGATAGAGAGAAAGGAAGGAAGGAAGGAAGAGAAAGAAAAGAAAGAAAGAAAGAAAAATAAAGTGTTGGAAATCATTTGTATCTTAGAATTGAAAGTCTTTCATCAGTTTGAAGGTCTTCCAGCATTCTGCTTAAATAATGTTGTAAGATCAAGGGAATTCTAATTATAATTGAATGTGACATGAATTTTGCTTCTTGATGCTTATAGGATCCTCTCAATCTCTGGCATCTTCATACTCCACCATGAGATGCTTTGGAGAAGAGATTTGTAACTCCACTTTGGCCTCTGCATACCTTCCTGGACCCTTTCAAACCAGAATTTCATGTTGAGTAGTCTCTTTTAATATCTCTTTGATAACTTTCTTTTTGGTATTGTTTCTGATCTTTATTTCTGAAACTTCTTTTTGGATACCATCTCAAATTTTTCTATCTTTCCTATTTTCTAATTTTTAAAGTATTTGGTTCTACTCTCTATGGAACTTGCTCAACCATTTTCTAGAGTTTTCTGCTGAACTCTAATTTTTATGACTATATGATTTCCAAGAACTCTTTCTTGTTTCTGACCATTTCTTTGATGTAGCATCCTGTTCTTGTTTCATGGTTGTACTTATTCTCTGGGAATAAGATTTTAAAATTCTTTTTATTTTCCCTATCTTCCTCCCTACTTCCAAGTTATTTTGGAGTTTGTTTTGACTCTTTCCTTTCTGAGGCTTTACCCAAAGGTCTTCCAACTTCTTGTGAACATTCATTCATACTTTTCTAATAAGGCACTAAAATCCAGATTGAAAGTTCTGCATGCTCACATGCTCATGTTTGGCAGTTGTTTCTTCTTTGTTGTTTTACAGAGAACAGATTGCCCCTGACACAAATTTAGGTATGTAGAGGTCTTTCTTTTGAAGCTGTTCACTTTCTTGGGAGAATCTTTTAGTCTCCTTCATGGGGAGGTCTGTGTAACTGGTATTCTGAGTGCCCCTTACCCTCCTCTGTTCTCCTTGGTGCCTGCTTCCTGCAGCTGCAGCCACTCCTAAGAATCTCCAGAGAATAAACTTTGCCTCTGGAGAAGGGCTGGGATGCACAGTTGTCTGCCTGCATAAGTAGGCGCCATTACTATTTTCCATTGTGGCCCTAAGCTCTGTCTTTCATGGCAGCTGTTCTGCCAGAACTGTGCTCCTAGGGTTCCTCTCTGGCTACTTGGCGTTGGTTTCAGCAGAGTCCTACATGGTTGGTACTAAGTTAGCAGCTCATGCTCTTTTATAATTCTTGCATCCGTTTTCCGCAGGCTTGCTAAAATCTTTCCAGATAAGTCCTTCCTTTTTTCCTTGTTGGTTAAAAATTACTTAATTCCTCAACTATTTAATTGTAAAGGTTGGAGGAGGAGAAGTAAAGGCAGGAGGTCTGTCCTCTATGTTTAACTGGAAAGATCTACATTTTTCCCCACAGGCCTAGACAGTGTACATGGAACACAATCCTCCTGAGGTTGGTTTGTGGGGGTAACTGAGGCCATCATAAGTCTGGGGCAGGAGGCATTTGCTATACATGAACTATGCATTTGTCGTTCTTGTTTTAGATGTATCTTCTCCTCTTTTGTTCTGTTTTTATTTGTATTTTTCGGATCTTAGTCTTTTCCCCTTCTATCTCTTGCATTCTCATTTATCTTCAGTTGCTGCTTAAAATTCCGTGTCTAGCAGGACTTGCTCACTTTTTGAAACTGAAGGCTCTCAAGTTCAGTTCACCTTCTCCCAGCCTAAGTGTGCTCTGTTATCATAGGTGCTGAGCTTCTGTTCCATCTCATCAGTCCCAAGTGACCTTTCCCAGAGAGCCCTGTTAGCCACTGTGGAGCGCAGTTACCAGAAACTAACTGCAAAGGACACAGACAGGTTCTTGGAGAAGTCAGATTTCTGTTTCATCTGAAAAAGTAAACATAGTGGTTTCTGTTTCATCTACTAAAGCACAGAGAGTTGGCTCCCTTTCATCTCTCCTGCCACAATGACCTTCATAGCTGACATCACCTGCGGCAAGCTCAGAAGACACTGAGGTGGGGTTGGTCCAGTGTTGACGCTTTTCCTTCTACAAGAGCATCTTGACCTGAACTTACCCTGTCCTGACAGGCCACGTGTCTCTCTGTGAAGGTACCCCTGCCGTGGCCATCCCAGAGTACTCTCTTCTTGTACCCCACAATGTCTGCATCCATATTGAGAGCCTGATGATTAGTCTGAAATGTAAACACCTGGCCTGCAATGTATGGCTGAGTTTATCCAAGACCAAAACAGTTAGCAAACATTCCTCTTAGATAGAAGACAGATTTCTTTCCCTTGGCAAAGCTATTCTACTGCACTATACTGCAGGATGTTTTACATTCTCTTGGTCTTGTAATAACACCACACCCAAGCCAGCATTTGATGCACGTGGAAAGTTGTTGCTTTTTTTTAATATATATTGTTCTTGGTCCAGAGCTTTCATATCTGTTTTAAAAAAAAAGTCCACCGCAGCTCCCACCTTTCCAGAGTTTTGGTACCTGAGAACTTGGGTGCAGCTGGGACTGGGACTGGGTTGAGGTGGCTGTGGCTGAACAGTGCCCAGGTTGGGGACTGTGTGTCCCACTGACAGGAAGGGACACTATAGTTGTAGCCTGTAGATAAACAGAGCTGGTTTCCGATCAGGCACGATGGAAATCATGTGGAATCATCTCTCTCCTGGACTACTCAGTGTCTCCCGTACTGGTTCTACTGTGATCTTGGGAGCGTGATGTTCTCCTCTCTGTTTACAGATGAATGAACAAGATGAGACTGTGGGAAGTAAAGTGGCCAGCCCAGGGTCACCGTGAACTTTCAGGGCCATGTTGTAACCTGGCCTCCTGACTCCCACAAGCCCGTGGTCCTTTCACTGCCCTTACAGCTGCTTCCTGAGCCCCTTTTCCTGAACTGTTGAAGCAAAACAAGCCTATGTCCTGCTATTTAAGGGGAAAAGGGATGAACAGGGACTGACTCACCGAGGTTGGCGACTCCTGTTGGTTAATTTCAGCAGGTCATCTCCCGGCGCTCTGCTTCCTCCTGCAGAGACACTCATCCGAAGTGTCCTGGCTCTGTGTAAACTCACTTTGTGACCCCGGCTGAATCATTTCCCTCTCTGGGCTTTGGTTTCCTCATTGTAAGATAAACCTATTGGAGTTCACTGGTTTCCAAATCTGCTGGTACTTCAGAATCATCTGCAGACTTTAGAAACCACTCTATTAAGGCATATTTTACATGCCATAAAATTGACTTATTTCAAGGGCACAGTGTAATGATTTTTAGAAAAACAGCACAACTATCACCACAGATCAGTTTTAGAATGTTTTCATTATGCCAGTAATGTCCCCCGTCTTGGTAATCCCCATTCCCACCCTCTTCCCAGGCCACAAGTAATCTATATACTGTTTCTACAGATTTACCTCTTCTGGAAATTTTATATAAACAGAATCATGCAATACGTCTGTTGCATCTGGCTTCTTTTACTTAACATAATGTGTTTGTGGTTCATTAATTTTGGAATATGCATCAACAGTTCATTTGTTTGATTGCTCAGTAGTGTGCCATTGGACAGATATCCCACATCTCATCCGTCTATTCATCAATTGATGAACATTTGGCCCACTTAGTAAGATTAGAAAATCATGTATAATGCTGCTAGGAATTTTCATGTGCAAACTTCTGTGAGGATATGTGTTTTCATTTCTCTTAGGTATATACCTAGGTGTGGGATTACTGGATTGTATGGTAACTCTGTGTTGCATTTTTTTAGGAAACAGCCAAACTATTTCTCCAAATGGCTGTTCCATTTTACATTTCCACAAACATTATATAAGATCTTCCCCTTGGGTCATTTTTTTTTTTTAATTCTTGTTTCTAGGCCCTACCCCCAGAGGTCTGGAGGGGGGCCCAGGAATCTAATTTAACAAGCTCCCAAGGTGATTCAGGTTCATCTGGTAAGTGGATGTGTGTTTTTGAACCTACTCAGGCCAGGTGACCTCTGAAGCCTTCCTGAGGCCAGCTGTCCCCATTAGTTTGTGCTTCTAGGGCAGTATACACAGGGCTGCCAGGTCTCTTTGGTGTCTGTCTTTGGATCAGAGAAACAGTAACGTAGAATTGGCCCGGCAGCTTAAGTCTGTGTAGCACCTGTCCTGCATTATCCTCAGTACAGGCCAAGGCTTTGTGTCCCTGGCTTCATAGACATAAAATTTTATCACAGGTTTTTATGTGTTATCACATTGTAAAAGTGCCATAAAATCAAGGGTCCAGTTTCTAATGCATCTAAAAATGTGCCATTCCTTCAAGTCATAATCTTGGTGGCTGTTATTTTGGTAACTTGTTGAGAAGCCGCCATCCCAACCCCGCTGTTTACTAGCAGTGAGTAGGTTCTTAATGGCCTTGACACTCATTTCATTATCTACAAAATGGCGTGGATAATACTGTGCGGATACCATAGCATCTGCTGTGATGACTGCACGAGGTGACCTCGAAAGTGCAGTCAGAACGGATCTTGGTGCTCCTTCTCACTTTGCTGTTGCTTCTCCTGTGTCATCGTCTTCTAGCCCCTGTTGTAGCTTTCATTTTTTTAATGAGGTGAAATTCACATACTGTAAAATTAACTAATTTATCTCACAACCTTATTTCTTCCCTTCTTTCTCCCTTGTTTTAAATTATAGCCCTTCCAGTCTGTATGATTGTGTTATGTCATTTGTGGTTCTTATTTGAATTCTTAAAGGACTAATGATCAACTTCTTTTCATATGCATGTTGGCCATTGCTGTATCTTATTTGCAGATTTGTCTGTTCAAGTCCTTCGATTGTTTTAAATCTTTTCCTTGTTTGGTTGATGATATAACGATTATATCCACTAGAAATGTCACAGCCATCTTAGTTTGTGTACAAATCACAGTATACTCTGTGATGTTTGTGCAGTGATGAGATCACCAAATAACGCATTTCTCAGAATGTGTCCCTGCCATGAAGCAAACAGCATCCCCATCAGCATTCCCCAGAGAGTTCGGTACCTTACTCCAGTGAGAAAGAGTTGAGACCCAACCCAGAACCCTCCTCTGAGGTTAAGGTTTGTGGCTTTCTCCCTTCATGGCTGTGCTTCTCTAATTCTCTGAAAGAGCATTGCTGTTGAGTTTAGACAAATGCGGATTTGATTCCAGCTGAGGCCCTTGCAAACGATATGACCTTGAACATTTTTCTTTTCTTTGTTTTCTTTCCTTCCTTTTTTTCTTTTCCCCCCATAGTGCTGGAGGAGATTGAACCCAGGCCCCTGGCACTGAGCCACATTTTCAGCCCTTTTTAGTTTTTAATTTTTTTTTTTTTTTTTTTTTTGAGACAGCGTCTTGCCAAGTCACTGAGTTGCCCTGACCAAGCTCAAGTATGCTTTCTTCGTGCCTCAGCCTCCTAGAGTGCTGGGATTATAGGCACATGCTGCCACACATCTCTTAAATGCTGTGAGCCTCATATTCTTCCTTTGTGAAATGGGGATGGTTCTGCCAACTTTGCAGGATTCCCAACGCTCGCTGTGTTCCTTCTCAGATGTTCTAGCCCTTACCCTGGGCCATCATCTGTCTCCCAGATAACCCAAGGGTTGTGCTTTCTTGGCAGGTCTCAGAAGACCTGGGCTTCTTTGCTAGCTGTGCCATCTCGTTAAGCTGCTTGGGTCCTCTTTTTCTTTTTCTTTTTCACAAGCAAATTAGAAGAATTTTACAGCAAGCAGAAACAGCTCCAGGCTGACAGTCTGTGTCTCCAGAAAATAAGTTGGATGGCCAAGAACCTGTTTCCTTTGCTTCCCCTGTATGAATCTCCTAGGCTCCTGCTCCTTGACTCTCTCTTAGCCTTCATCCAGGGGGCCAACATCTCCACTGTCCCTTCCCTCTACTTTTCTCATGCTTTCTGTTCTGCCTTGGCCTTGTCTCTGATCTGAGTCATGCTTTATCCTAGCTAGACAGCAGGATCCAGAAACACAGAGAGGAATAATTAAAAGAGAAGCCACGGGGAGGATGACTGTTTAAGGAAGTGCTCTAAATGTTTTACCATATTTTAAAGTTCTTGTAGTGTTTGTTTTGAAAATGTTTGGTTACTTGATAGGAGTAAGCTAAGGACTGTGGATGCTTTGTGTTCTTCTAATATTTGCTCTCCACTGTTTAGAGGAGAAATTGTGCTGGTGAAGGGGAGGAAGGAGGACATCTAGGAGCAAGGACTCCTTGTGCTGGGGTTTTCACCTCTGCTTGGGACTGAGCCAAATAAAAACAATGTGTTTAGCAGAACCCACCTTGGAAAGCATTTTGGTGACCACCTGCAGTCACTCAAACATACTTCTTGTGGTTACCATGGTCACCATAAGTCCCTTCTTCAGGGAACTTCCAGCCTTTTGCAAAGCCCTCCTTGTACTTGGGAGGGTTGGATCCGTGCTGATAGAGATTAGTTCGGTTGATATTCTAGATTAGATGCTGTATTTGTACAAGACTTTTGTTGCTTTTCCTGCTGAGTCCTTCAACTCACATGTAGGCAGAGTTCAGCTTTTAACTAACACTGAACTAAGGTCACCTTTTTCACTAACACACACACACACACACACACACACACACACACACACTCAAACACAAAACCCAGTAACATGTATAAAAAAATTCCCTATGGAAATACAAAGAAGAGAGTGAAAATTGCCAATAAAAATCTAGAGGGTGTATAACATGTTCTTTTTGATTGCTTTGTCTGATTTAAATTCTTCACTTAATGTCTGGCTGGAGAACAGAATACAAGAACCTGATTAAGTTCCAAATTAAGAAATTACAAGCAAGATAGTGAAATAGATGGATTGTACTGGCAGGTTCTAAGAGAGCATCACAATGCCCTTGATTAAACATCTTCCCGAGGAATTGACTCTCAGTTCCTGAGATCACAGCCAGGGGATTCTTTTTGCTCTGAAATTCTACCATGACCTAAAAGAATGTGTGTTTAGTTCCATTTTAGGACACAAGGATTTGCTAAAGTAGAAGGTATGGTTTGGCTAGAATGTGTTTTATTTAAAATAGCCTGGGCCTTTGCTACAGGACAAAGGGACAAACTTTCTGACCTGATATTTTTCCTATAATTATTAAGTGTGTGGGGGAGGGGAGAATAGGGGATATTTATTTGTTTGTTTTAAAGGAGAAATAGGGACTAAAAAAAAAGGCAAGAGAAAAAATAAGCTCCAATTCCATCATTCACAAATGACTGCCACTAACATTTTGTATTACATAGTTGCTTACCCTCTCTTTCTCCATTGAACAATATATTGTAAATAGCTTTTACACCAACAGAGATCTAACTCATGAATTACAGTGGCTTAAAGTACCCCATTTAATGGATCAGTCATACTGTATTTTCTTAGTCACCTAATGATGCCTATCTAAGTTGTTTGTAGACTAGAAACAAAAAAGTTAACTATCAACTATTACTGTACACAATTATTCTTTTCCATCATAGCTATTCAAGTGGGTAAAAAATTACTTGTCTTAATTTCTTTTTTGGGTACCTTTGCACATTTTTCTGGCAATTTATGTTTCTCCTTTCATGAATTGTTTGTTGTGTTTTTGGCAGTTAAAACTTTTTAGACTTTCAAAGCCTTTTATTTACCCTCATTGGTAGGGAACCTTGTTCTCTTCAGACTCCTTTACCTGGCTCTGAATTTTCTCAGTTTTTTAATAGCATGATACAGTGGAATCATTTCCCGGGGATTCCGGAGCGTGGGTCCAGCCCAGCTTCTAGCCCTAGACTGTGATGTGATTAGTATGGGATCACTGCTGTGGTCCAGGAGGATTGTCACATGTTTCTATAGATATATATATATATTTTCATCTAGTTTGTCCCATAGACATAGGTAGTATCATTTACTTATATAACTGATTAAACAAATATATACAAATAATTTAGAACAGTGTCAGTTATTGAGTGATCGCGTGTTAATTTCTCAGGATGGCCCCACAGCACTCTGTATTATAAGCTGTATTGTAGAACTATCCTATTTTATTAATAAGATTTCACTGTAACCCCTTTGCTGTATTATCAGGAAGCCCTGCTTGCCTTTTCCAAGATTCTCCTTGCTGTTCTAGACTGTCCTTTCTTCAAATGAACAGTAACATGAAGGCTTTTTTTTTTTTTTTTGAGAAATAATTTAATACTTCTTTGAAACAATTTTCTCTGGGTTACCAGGAGACTTCATTTAGTAATTTGAAATCGAAGTCATAATAGTGTTTATAATAGTTATAATAGTGTTTTAATAATAGTGAAGTTATAATAGTGTTTCTAGATTTCGACTTAGTTGAACTTGTGCCTTGCCTGGACATCTGCAGGATAAATATCCCTCTTGTAAGTTGATGAAACTTGTGGGAAGGGAGGAAATACCACTCCTCCTTTTCAATACATGACATCAGAAAGCTGGGGTGCTGTCTGATCTCTCTTACTTGGGGGCCTCTAGGGGCGTGAAATCCCCTGAGTCCCATGAGTTCACCATAGCAACTTCAGGATGTTCTGATTTCACAGTCAGACAGGAACTGGAGGATCTGTCAGGGTGCACAACTCACAAACTCAGACCTTACCCGAGGGAACTGTTTCCCTTTGTGGGGTGACACTTCTAGGGTCCAAACTCAGGATTCACAGACCCTCCTGACCCTCGTGTGGAATGGGAAGGGAAGCAGGGCACAGGCAGCAGACCCAGCACGTTGGGTGACCATGGTGATAGAAGAAGGGGGAAGGTGGGGAACATTCAGTTCTCCAGCCAAAGACCTCAGTCAGCTAAAAGGAAGTGATTCACAAGTAATTACATCCCGCTTCTTCCTAATCAAGCCAACTTTGTGCTGGCCCAAAGAAGGGGTGCACCCAGCGAGCTAAGTGTGGGTAGGGGCGTGTTTGGAGACAGTAACCCCAAATCTACGTGCCTGCTGCCCCAGCTCCATTCCCCAGCAGTCTGCACCACAACCATCCTTCTTGGATCTTAGGTGGGAGAAAGTCCTTCTGTAGGTGGCATGGCCCCGTCCCCTGCACCAAACCAGCACTGGGGCCTGCTTTGAACAGCAGCCCAGATGGACAGACCTGCTGCTCTGCTTGTCCCAGATTCTGGCCTGGCCAACTGTAGGTTCTGCTCCAGTACCCTCTAATTCCCTCTGGAGCTCCCCGGACCTTGGCTCTTCCATATGGGCATCTACTCTGCTCTGCCCACCCAACCCTCTACCGCTTCCAGAGTTTTCTCCACCCAGAGTCGAGGGTATCTCTGTCTTGCCCCAGACCGATGGAATCCCACCAAACAAGGACATAAGCAGCTGGAGATGCTTGTCGAGGCACCTGTGACTCTGCCATCCTGATCTCCAAGCTCCCTTACCAGGAGGAGACTGAGCAGCACTGGAAACTGTTTATAGAAAGTTCCCCCACATGCTTGGCAATCAGCACAGAATGAGCCCACAGATACCCCCAGCTGTCACTAGTTCTGGGCACCATGCCCTTCCCCACCTCTTTTAGGATGGTGGCTGTACATTCAGGTAAGGCTTTCTGTTTGAGAAAACAGTGCAGTGTCAGGAAGCAAGCAGTCTGCACGGACTAAGTTCTTAACAAATCTCTGGCAGACAGGGTTGTCTGCTTTGGCCAAAGAGGGAAAGTGGGTGGGCAAATGATAAGTAGCCTTTACATTTGCCAAGAGTCACTTGTTATGTGCTAGTTTGTAAGGTGGGACTCAGCTGAGCCAGCTTGATGGCCAGAGGAGGGTTTTGCTTGTCTGCTTTTGTATCTTGGAGGGATGTGGACCTGATAGAAGTTGGTGATTTGGTCTTAAATGTGTTACCTTTTTCAGAAACTTCATCTCAGGTGTTCCACCTGACTACTGATATATCCCTTAGAAAAGTCTTCTGTTTCCTTTCATCCATCTAAGAGATAACGGACTCCTAACTGGGTCCTGTGTAGGGGTCAGCCCTTGGGGAGGATGCTTTAGTGGTGTCTGGATTAGTCACAGCCTACACAGTAACTCTGACGTGGTTACAACGAGAAATACTCCCAGGCAATATGGGTGCTTTCACACTGCTGAGTCTTGCACCTGCAGACCCGCTTGTGGAATTTCTCACACTCCAACTTTGACCTGCTCTGTGGGGTGTCACAAGGCTCTGTCTGGACCCAAAGCAGGCCTATCTGGCCACTCTTCCCTGGTCCACACTAGCTGTGCCCTTCAAGATCAGAGGAAAAGAAGTCAAGAAAGACATGTCTCCAAGTAGTACTACTACACACTGAAAGCCAGAGCCAGCTGAAGCCGCCCATTCCCAGCCTCTTATGGGTAGGATGCCTTCCAAGGTGGTTGTCTCATCCCAGCAGCCATCCGGTGGGTGAGCTTGTTCTGGGAGGCTGTATTATTCATCTCTTTCCCATCACTGGGGCATAATAATCCATATCCCCAACTTAAAGGAGGGGAGTTTTATTTGGCTTATAGTTTCCAGTGAGTTCCATCCAAAGCCGGATGGCTCCCAGATAGAAATGTCTGGGGGAATGGCTGGCCCAGGACAGCTGCTCATCCCAGGGCAGCCAGGAGGCAGAGAGTGAAGGGACAGAGATAAGAATACACCCAGGCCACACCTCCACGGTACCCACCCCCTAACAGCACAATGGGTCATGAACCTGTCCAAGGGTGAAGCCACTGATGAACACAGCGTCCCCTTGATCAAGTCACTTTCGTCCCACACACAGGAAACTTTAGATCCAAACCAGAAGGACCAACTGCACAGAGGCCAGGACCTCTCTTCTCTCCCTGAAACAGGTTCCATCCCATACAGCTGTGACCACCTAGCTGTGGCTTTTGTTGAGATTGCCTTACCCTCTTCTCCACACAAGGGGGATGGGAAAGGAGGTCCTTGCAGAGGTTGGATGTGCCATGACTATGGCTACTTCAGACCGTCATTCCTCCTGGTTGGAATTCAAGAGATATCATTGATTCCAAAGTTTGCCATTGACAAAACAGCATTTCTGTTCTGGTGTTGTTAAAATATATGATATCCTGCTTATTTGGGAATATGTTTGGCAGTAAAATTTTCAATTCTTACCACTAAAATTTCAGCCTAAATTTATTTACTTATTTTCTTTCTTTCTTTCTCTTTCTTTCTTTCTTTCTTTCTTTCTTTCTTTCTTTCTTTCTTTCTTTCTTTCACTTCCTTCCTTCCTTCCTTCCTTCCTTCCTTCCTTTTTTATTTTGTCAAACCTGAGGACTCTTGTCAACATTTCCTCTCTGGAAAACACAAATGCATTACCTAAGAGCCTTGAAATTATTTTCAGAGCACAAATATGCAGGTGCTGCTGATTTTGAAGATGCCTCAAGGGGCTCCCAGCGTTCTCCAGCCCTGCCTGTGGTACAGTGTAAGTAAAAAAAAAAGGTACCCATGCTAAAAAGAAGGAATCAAAATGTGTATTTGCCCCATCTCAGATAACGAATCTCCCTAACCGACTCGAAAAAAAAAGAATGGCAGCGTATAAAAGCTCATTAATCTTTCTGGCATTGTGTGCTCACATTGTTATGAAATAAATATGCTTACTAAACAGATCCAGATGCTATCAAATATACGTTTCCAATAAAGACCATTTTCTATCCTTGGCCAAGGCTGTAAACGCAGAAGGTTTGTTTGAAACACCTCTTTCCCATATGTCTCCAGTGGTCCTGCCCATTCTAACCTCTTTTCCCAACTGCTCTATTGCTGGTGAAAGGTGGTAAGTGTTTTCTGACAAGGATTCTGGGGAAAACCCTGAAGAGGCAGGAGTTGTTTCCCCATGACCCTGAGCTGATGGGTAATAGGAGGATGGAAATCACATGGTTAGCTGTGTACCAACCTGAAACAAACACTGTGCTCTGTTAATCTTCTTGCCCAACACATCCAAGTATAAATCCTCCCAAGTCGTTACTAGTCCCCAGAGGCCATACTTGAATCTCAGAGACTCTCCTGCAGTCTGCTGTGTGAGGGTGTATGATGAGAAGATGGAGACATATCCAATTACAGCAAACCCCAGATTCTTGATGTAGGCGAGCTGTCTTCCAAGACCACCCCCAGATTGGTCTGCAGGGCTGGAAAACAGAGGGGGCCCACTGAGAGGGAGGAGGGAGTTCACAGTGAGTTGAGGGCCACAGTTAATGTGGGTTTGGAGCCAGACACACAGAGGTTCCAACTGATTCTGCTGCTACCTGTGGCCTTAAAGGACATTCTATCCTTCTGAGTTCAGTTTGTTAATTTGAGTTGCTGGGAGAATGAATGCGATTGTTATAATAAACTGCCCAGTACCTAAGATGCACCTAAGACATAGTAATCATTACCCTTCTTAGCAGGCTAGTTTTCAGTGGGGAGGGAGTTCATCCAGGAGAAGCGGATGAGGGGAGGGAAAGCTGTTTCCTTCAATGACAGAGTGATGCTCAAATTCTCCTCCAGCCATGGGGCCTGTCCCGCGAGGAAGGGCCTCCCTCATATCCTGTTCCCAGTCTAACCTCCTCGAGTCCCCACTCACTCCTGTCCCAGCACTCTGGGTCCTCGAAGCCCTGGAGCTGGCCAGTGCCCACCATCGCACACCTTCCCACTGCTGCCGGCGGGAGTGTGAGGGCACCTGCTTTCCATGCAAAGCAGTGGACAAGGACTTGTGGGCGTTCGGATGCCGGAGGAAAGGGCTTCTGACTATATGGATACCATCTCTTCTGGCCAGTCCCTTGCTAAACTATGCCAGTATTTTATCTCATTTTTATTCTCATAGGAACCCTAGGAATTGTGATCATTATGTCCATGGAAACTGAGGTCACACCCAGGTTCATTTTTCTTTAGAGTTTATGCTTTATTTCTATACATTTTCTTACTGCTCGAGAAATGAAGGTAAAGGGGTACAAATGCAAAGAAGGTTCCGGGGAGAGCACATTTGGGTTTGGCAGGGTATGGTATTCCATGCTACTACATGAACAATTTCCTTAACCCCGTGTCCAGTAAAACAGCACATCTCTGAAATCCTGCTTGAAGATGGGTTTGGTGGCCGAATAAAGTGGAAATATAGTTGGCTATAATGTTCCTCTTTGACATTTCACTCTTAAGAGTAGCATACCAAAGCTCTGAGAAACCCTGTGCTGAAAAAAAAGAAAACTCTTGAAAATTACTTAACCCAGTGTTTCCCCAACATATTGAAGATCCCTGTATGATATGTGAAAGATGCATAAATATCCTTGTACTTCTCTTTCGCAGAGCGTTCACTGGAATGATCAATCTGAAATTTAGGCATAAGTGTCTCCGATTTCTCCGGTGGCATTGTGGATATTTAGCACCACCCAGAATTTTTTTTTTCTTTACCCCCTCTCCAGGTGTTGGTCAGCCATCTTCCTCCAGATTTGGGGAAAACTTTGCTTCCTTTGTTCTTGGAGAACTTCTGCGGCTCCTACTTTGAGAAGTTGCTCTTCCTAACTAAGAATCCATAGGCTACTTGACACCTCCTCGGCTGCCTGTGAGGCTGGTGGAGCTCCTAGGAGGCGAGGCTGCCACCTTGCCGGAGTTACGGCAGTGGTCATACGGCCTTAGGCTCCACCTTTCCCATGTGTGACTCAGTACTATGCTTCTGAGTTATTTGTTTGTTAAGTACACCAGGTATGCCAGCGTACTTTAAGATTAAGTGTGTCAGGGGGCTCTGAAGACCACCCTCAGACTTGATGGTTTGCTATAAAGAATCAGTGGACTTAAAAAACAATTCCACTCAGTTACCATTTATTACAGTATAGGGATACTGATTGAAATTAGCAAAGAGAGAGAAGATTAGCATGGAGAGAGAGGCAGGATAAAACAGGCAAATTCCAAAGATCCCCTCCCAACAGAGCTGCACCGGGGCACACCTGATTCTCCCAGCAGTGATGGGTGAATACCGGTAAAGTGCTGTGGGCTGGGGAGCACACCTGAGCCTTGATGCCCAGGGTTTTTGTTAGGGTCAGTCACATAGGGTCAGTACCTGTGTGATTGACCTCAGGGACTCACACTCCAGTCCCTGCAAGCAAATATAGTCATTCACTATAAATCACATTGCCAGGCTACACCTATCTGATCCAACATACGCAACAGGCACTCACACTGAAAACAGGGTGCTCAGGCACGCAATGGTGCTTAGTAGGACAGCTCTGAGGGGCGTGGAGGGTAAATCCCTCTGGGAGCTCCAGGCCCAGTCCCTAAGACAGGCCTTTCTTCAGAATAGTCAGGATTTAAGCATAGCAGGCTGTCACCCCTTCTTTAATCTCTTCCTGTTTGTCAAGGTTTAAGTTATTCTTGTAAGTTGCTACTTTCTCCGGATATTGCAATTGAATTCAAATCAAATGACAGGTATTTGACACTGATTTTTTTTTAACTTTCTCGAGTGCTTATTGAAATAGGGTCGAGGCAGTTTTTAGCTTTGCTCTGAAAAGTTAGGAGAGCTCTTTCTCCTTTCTTTATATTTCACTTTACTTATTTTTTACTAAAATTCGTGTACATTTACCACTTTTGCTATTTTATAGTATTCAATTCAGTGGTTTTGAGTAAAGTATATTCACAATGTTGTACAGCTATCAGCACAACCTAATTGCTATCACATCCAAAAGAAATTTATTTCCCAGATTCTCTCTTCTCTTACCCTCTCCAGTCACTAACCTACTTTCTTTCTGTGAATATTCCTACTCTGGACATTTCATATAGAATATATGGCTTCTTCCATCTAACTTATTTTCAAGGGTCTTCCATGTCATACATGTGCCAGTTCTCCATTTATTTTCGTTGTCAAATAATATTCCAGTGTATAGCTATATACGATGTTTTAATTTATCCATTCATCAGATATTTGGGTTATTTCTACTTTATTTATTTATTTATTTACTTAATGACAGTTGAACCCGGGGCCTTCACACTGAGCTACATTCCCAGCCTTTTTCTATAAAAAGGCTATTTTTATTTTTATTTTTTATTTTTTATTCTGAGACACAGTTTGGCTAAGTTCCCTTAGTGAAACTCAAATTTGCAATCCTCTTGCCTTAGCTTCCCAGAGTGCTGGGATGACAGGAGTGTGCCACCTCGCCTGCCCACTGATGTTTCTGATAACAGCTATGCCATTTTATATTTCCCCGAACAATGTAAAGGGTTCTGGTTTTTCCACATCTTTGTCAATATTTGTTATTGCCCATTTTCCTAGTTTTAGCCATCCCAGTGGCTAAAAGTAAAGTGTTTCATTGTGGTTTTATTTAGCTTTGCCTCAATGACTAATAATGTTGGGCATCTTTTCTAAAT
The DNA here is from genome assembly GCF_012274545.1 of Fukomys damarensis. Lineage (NCBI taxonomy): Eukaryota > Metazoa > Chordata > Mammalia > Rodentia > Bathyergidae > Fukomys > Fukomys damarensis. The sequence goes on from NW_022900937.1 coordinate 21,369,809, forward strand.
ATTCATGTGTTTTCTTTGGGAAAATGCCCACTCAAATCTTTTGCCTATTTTTAAATTGGGTTGTTTGTCCTTTTATTGTTAGGTTGTAAGTTTACTTTACATATTTTGGAAACTTACAGATATGTGCTGTGTATATGTTCTCTACTCTGTAGGTTATCTCTTCACCTTCTTGATGATGGCCTCTGAAGGACAAAAGTTTTTTTAAATTTTGATGAAATTCAGTCTGTATTCTATTCTTTTGTAACATATGTGTTTGGTGTCATATTTGAGAAATCATTGCCTAACCCAAAGTCATGAATATTTATATTTATTTTTCCTTCTAAGAATTTGCAGTTATAAATTTTGCATTTAGGTCTTCAATCCATTGTGAATTAATATTTATAAATGATGTGAGGTAGGGGTCTAGCTTTACTGTTTTTGCATGTTGGATGTCCAGCTGTCCTGGAACCATTTGTTGTAGACTATTTTTTTCATCATTGAATGATCTCAGCACCATTGTTGACCATATATGTGTAGAAAAAAAAAAAGCTCTATGTAAAAGGTAAAAGTGTGGCCTGTAGTCCTGCTGTGATAGGAGCCTGGGTGATACAGAATGACCTCAAACTGACTTGGGTCTCTCTTCTACTATGTATACTCTCCACAGGCGCCCATATCAACGGCCTCCACCCATCTTCAACCTGCAAATATTTACTATTCATACCGCCCCTTAAGTTTTGAGGAAGAACCTCAACTCGTGGACCATGGAGAGCTGCCAGTCAGATAATGCTAGCTTTGCTGTCTTTTAGGGCAGTGGTTTTCAAACAATGGTCCTTAAAGCCCTGCCTCCTTTAATCCAAGTGCTTCTGCTGTTATAATTGTACCCATCTCTCTATCTATTTAGCGTGATTTAATTTTAAGAAACCAACACAGACTTCATGACTCCCTTATACCATGGGATTGGGAGAGATCTGTTAGAAACTAGTTATCACTAAGTTTAAAAGATGCGTAAAACATTGTGTAATTTTCTCCAGCACAGTGAGCCAATTGTCCTTTGCCTATTGTGTCAACTCAAATTTAGTTCAGTAGAGACCCAAAATAAAATGGCTTTTAAACCCAGAAGTGAATTTCTCCCTTACTTAAAAATATAGAGGAAGGTAATCCAATGGTGGAATGATGGCTCTGCAGAAACTTCCAACTCACAATCATTCCATTCCTAGGCTTTGGTCCCGATTCTTAGATTCCGAAGGGCAGTCAGAGTTCCAGCCGTATTTCAATTTCAGGAGGCAAGATGGAGAGGAAGGGAGAGTAGTGAGGAAAGGGCACAGAGCTCCTCTCCTTAAGTAGAAATTTCTAGAAGTTGACCTGAGACACTTGCACTTACATTCTGTTGGCCACAAATGCCTCAGGTGGCCACACCTCCCTTTCAGGTAGGCCCAGATGTGTCATTTTAGAAGGAGGTATCCTTCAGCTCAGCTAAAAATTTTATTATTATAAAAGATACTGAGTATTTGGAAGACTTCCACCATTCTCTGGCATGGATACACACGTAAATGTTTCTAGAATCTGACTGCTTCCAAGAAAATTTTTAAACTAATTGGAAGATTGCTGTGCTCCCTGCCTTTCTTGATCTGGTACTGGGATTTTCATGGTGTGCTTGCTGACTTGACTTCCAACTGTGCACTTAGCATTACTTTGTACCTCCACACATCCTTTTCCTTGACTTACATATGATGAACCTAGCATCAAATATTGATGCTGTCCCTTTTTTATGCATTTGTATCCTATAATAAACTTTCTTTCCATCTCAGTAAATGGCCCAGTATCCTCCTAGGTGCTCAAATACCCAGGAGTCATCCTTATTTTCTCATCACTTCTGTTCAGTCTGTCTCAGCAAGGCCTGTCTTCTCTTCCTTCTGCCTATTTCCTGCATCCGTCATCTTTTCTCCCCTTTGATGTCACTGTTCTCACATGCATCACCATTATCTCTATCTGGATTACTGCAAACATCCTCCCAGGTACCTGCCACTGTCACTCCCCACATCCATGGTTCACACAGCACAGCGGACGGTTTCCATTTGTAATACAACCCTGCCGCAACCCTCCATTGCCTTCCTGTTGTGTTTAGGAAAAAATCCGGAATTCTCTTTGCTTTTGTGATCATTCTTAAAGACTGAATTGTGCCCTCTTCCAATTCGTATATTTAAGCCCTCAGTCCCAGTACTTCGGAATGTGACTGCTTTATTGTTATTGTTGTTTTAGATAGGATTTTTAAAGAGATAAGATAAGGCTGTTTGGGTGGGCTTTAATCTAGTCTGGCTGGCATCCTTACAAGAGAAGATGTACATATACAGACAGGGGTACATACTTACAGAGGGGTGGCCACAAAGGAATGAAAAAGTATCAGATTATGAAAATGTATCATGCTGCATTTCAGAAATGTTGTCTTTATATTTTACCACCACAACCACAAAAATATTATCCTCCTCCATTCTTAGTAGTAGAATCTACTAAGAGTAATAATAACATCCTCAAAAGTGAGGTAGAATGACTTGCAAACTACAAGGTGAAATGGGGTAAGAGAGAAATTATGAAGAAAACTTCAGAAGAACTCTCTATCCACTGAGTGAACAGAGTAAGAAATTGTGATACGGTTTAAGGTAGGCAGTAGCAGTGGGATCCCACCTGTATCACTGGGCTGCCTTTCCTTGGGCCAAGAGCAGGAAGCGCTTATTTATTGTTTGTGAATTTATCTGTCTTGAAGAGATGAGTTTAGCTTTCGATGTACTTTGTTGGAAGCAGTACTAAACTATTAATTGGGAGCTGTTTAGCAGAGTTGTAGATAGGAGAGTGGAGATCAGAAGAGAGGTAGAAGCAGCAACAGAGATAACTGCTGTTCTAGCAGAATCTGGTGGCTTGTGACTGCTGTCAACAGCTCAGAGCTGGTCTGGAGAACAGATTCCAATACAGGCTAAATTTTAGACATAAGAATTTTTAAGGTTGCCCAGTAATGCCTGCATGTATTATGGATGCTTTCCACCTGGTATGAAAACTGTTGTGTTTTCCCTATAGAATTTTCCCCCTGTTCCAGACCAGCTTCTTGCTGGGAAAGGGTCCATGAATTTGCTGAAAGAGAGCAACATGAAATCAGCACAAAGGTGCGTTTTTAGCATTATATTCAGCAACACTACATATTCTCACTGTAAGGTTTTTAGGAGAGACTTTTCAGGTTTTTCAAAATACTGTTTTGATGCCATAGGTACGTGGCTATAGTTAAAGGAATCCAGGCTGTGCACAGGCCAGAGAGGCCTCTACATTGTAGGATATGTTAACACTTGCAGCAGTTTGTGTTGCTCCTCTTTGGCTTGCTGAGCCAGGTTCCTGCAGGTCTGAGGGGTGTTCAGGGTGGTCTCATGTACTTGGTTGGCTAGATGATCGTGTTGTATTGTTGTCCGCTGTGTGCCCTCTGAAAGCAACTTTTTCTGCATGTGTCTTGTTTTGTTTTGGTTTTTTTCTTCCATTTGTCTTAATTATGTGTACTGTGAATCTGCAAAGAGAAATGATAACGATGTCACAATAGGAGAGTGAGAGTAGAGGGAGGCTGGGTAGCTATGCCAGCAGCATCCCCCAAATAGGGATTTTGTGTGAACCTTGCATTGGAGTCCAGTGTTCTATTTGCAAAATCAGAAATTAGATGTTAGTGACTTGCAGGAGGGGAGAGGATAGGTGGGCAGGGTAGGAGAGGAGAAAGGAGAAAAGAGAAAAACAGAAGTAGAATGGGGTGCAGGAAAGATAAAGGGAGGAAGAGTAGAGAAGAGAAGGAATGAATGGGAAAACCCAAGGCATCACTCAGGTGATTACCCCAGACTCCTGTGGAGTCGGTAGGCACAGGGCAGGTCCGTCCGCCTTTGTTGAGAATGAGAGGTACAGAACCCTGATCGACGTCGCCTGGTTCTTATTGCACCTTTCTAAATGCTGTACTCCCCAGCATGCACCATTGCTCATAGGGAAGAGGACCCGTGCATGGTCCAAGTGGTGGAGCAAAGAGGGGTTCTCTGAGTCTAGAAAATGCTGGGCCCCCAGGGAGCAGTAGGATCGGGCAGGCAGAGTTGGGTCCAAAAACTCAGGGCAGTTCCAAGATGAGAAATGTGAGGGATGTTAGGGCAGAGTCTAGGAACTCTCCAATAAGAACTTCATTCTGCCTGTTCTGGAAGAGCCCATCTTGGGAACAGACCAGAGTATTACGCTTTGTAGTTATCAGTGGGACCTAATAACCACTGCCAGTCCTGACGTTTATATTTTCATGCAATGAAAAATGAGCAATGGGAGCTGCCTTTCAAGATCCCTCAGAAAGCGCTTGCTGAACTCGGGGTTCTAGAATGATTGGGTGGGGCGGAAACGTTTGGACAGACCAGACTGCCCGAGTGCTTGCCCTGCGTGAGAACAGTCTGGAGTCCGCCGCCCCGAGTTCAATCCTGGTACCACCCCACCCCCAAAAGAGAGTGGTCTGGACTGCTGCTGAAGGGTCCTTTTCAGCGCTGGGTAATGGTTTCTACATGGCCGAAATGAAAGTGACTATGCCTCTGCTCTTTTTGTTGTGTGAAGCGGGTTTGTGATTGAGAGAATGGAAGTAAGGTCTCTTCAGGGGAAACGGGCTGTCGTCTCCTGCGAAACCATTCTGTCTACATTGGATAGAGTATTTTTGAAGATGGTACAATATGCCCATTGGGAAATTTGTTTTTCCTCAGGATTCTAAGGAAGAGGTTGCGTATTAGAGAGACACAGTTGGGATAGTTGAGGACTGGGATGGTCTGTGCTGTGCTTTAGATCTAAAATGGCCTCCAAAGCCCTTTGGGTTTGGAGGGTGACTGGATTGTGGGGCGTGCATGGTTGACTGCTGTTGGGAGGCAGGGTCTGGTCAGAAGAGGAGGGTCACTATGGGTGTGACTCACAAGGGTTTATTTCCCCTCCCGGCTCCTTCCTTTACTCTGTTTCCTGCCTGCCATTACTTGAGCAGCTCTCCTCCACTATGCTCCACTGCCATACCATCTTGCCTGGGAGCCAGCTGGCTATGGACTTAAATGTGAGACAAAATAGACCTCTCCTCCCATAAATTGCAGGCCTTGGGTATTTTGTCCCAGCAACAAGGAAAGTGACTGAGAGAGTTTGGTTTGAGATCTTGATCTGTCAGTATTGATGTTTCACAAATTACTCAACCTCTTCAAGCTTTCCTTTCCATATCTGCATAGACAGAGAAAAATCATGGAGTCTGCTTTTGCAGAGTTCTGTTGGTGTTAAATGAGATAAGCTACCTAAAGTGCTTGCTTAGCAAAGTTCTGGTATTTGGCCGATGCTTATTATATATTAGTGGCTTCTCTGATCCTCACTGCTGTTACTATTAAAAGGAAGTTAGTTGGAGGTGGAAGTATAGCTCAGTGGTAGAGAGTTTGCCTAGCATATGAGAACCTGAGTTTGATTCCCAGCACCACCACCGTTAAAAAAAGAAAAAGAGGAAGTAGTAGAACGCAGGAGAAGGGCACTTCCTGCCCAATCCCCACCAACCAGTGACTTATGGGTAGTGGTAGAGGGAAGAAGTATTCAGGGAGCCTGGAGTTATGTGTCCCTCTCTATGTGGGCCACCCATGGGGAAGGTTCATGAGGAAAAGTCCCAGTTTCTTCCCAGGAATGAATTTGAGGAGACAAAACCTCCAAACCTGACGCAGACTAAGAGAGAATCAATGTGCATTGGGATAGAGCAGCGTGGAGGGCCCTGGAATGAAAGCCAAGGAGGCCAGTGACAGATGGGGAGCCAGGGAGCGGCTGAGGATTGGAGGAGAGTGTGGATTAGCAAGATACTTCAGTACCTTCTGATTCTTCCGGGTCTTTTGCTTCTGGGCTATTTGCAGTGCAGAGGATTGAACCCAGGGGTGCTGTACCACTGAGCTATGTCCCTAATATTTTTCTTTTTTATTTTCAGATAGGGTCTTGCTAAGTTGCCCAGGTAGAACTCAAACTTGTGATCCTCCTGCCTGAGCCTCCCTACCTGCTGGAATTACAGGTATGCATCGCCATGCCTGGCTCCATCTTAATCTTAATCTGCCTGTCATTTGGTTACAAGATTCCTAGTCCTAGGTAAAAGATTCTGTATTCATCCTGATCAGAAAGGCCAAAGGCTTTGGGGTGGTCCTCTAGGTTTGGCCACAGCATTATTGGTAGGGAAGAGTTGTTGAGATCATACAGAATGATGGCAACACAGAGCCAAGGGTCCATGGCAGAGGCTGGAGTTCAGCGTATCTGCAATCCAAGGGTTCCAGAGAGGCCTGACTCTGTGGGAAGCAGAGGCAGTGAATCCAAGACTGAGAAAGCACACACACCCAGGTTAGCTGGAGAGGAACGATGTGCTGTCCAGTGTGAGCCCAAGAAACAGGAGTTAGGGAAGCCACTGCATAAGGAGTAGAGGGAGCAGGGCCCTGAGCTGGAGCCTGGAGCCCCTGAGATTATCCTAGCTCAGTGTGTGGTCTTGGGTAAGTAAGTGCTTGACTTCTCAGAGTCCCAGTTTCATCATCTGCAGAATGGAGCTCCCTGCGCTCCAGAACTAGGTCACCGAGTTGGTTAATGGCAGAATCTGTTAGAGTCACAGCTCCTGGGTATAAAAGTTAGCATTTGTCCTGGATATTTATGTTTGGAGAATGCTGTTTCCCACAGACCAGGACCCTAACTGGTCACCTTAGGACTCATCTGCTGTCTCACCAAAGAAATAAGGAACACTAAAATGTTAACATATTCCATATTGCTAAATGTTAGCAGTTTCAGATTCTCACTTGAACATCCCAAAGTCGACCCTAAAGTCTCCAACAAATCCTTTTTTAAGTCCAGAGTGTACCCTATAGTCTACAAAGCATTCAAGAAAATGGAGCCCTTTTAAAATTTGGGTTGTTGCTGTTTAAACTGAGATGTCTTAGCCCAAACATTCTTGAGAGTGTGTTTTTGGGAAACTCTGACGCCGGGGTTCACATTTGCTGAGTTCAGAGTCTGCTGGGTCATCCTAGGTGAACTCCTGGTTCCCCACGTTGGCCTTTGAATGAGTCACCCTCTGATATCAGGGTTAACTGTATAAGGGTCATTCTGATGTCACTCATTATAATCACATCACAATCTAATTCAATCTTGGCAAACCTTTTCAAAACCAGTTGCCCGAATTGCAACACAAAATCCACTGGTTTATCACAAAGTGCCAACATTGAGATTAAACCTGAATACCGAGGTTTTACTTTAGAAAAAAAACCACTGTTATCTAACCCTTGGCTGCTGGGGTGACTTGGCCGACAGAGAGGGCTCTGTGGGTCTGCTGCAGCATGCATGCCAATAAGTTCCCCACCTCTGGTCTAGTGGAACAATTCCACATCTTGTATATGACTTGACTTCATGAAACATTTTTGTACATTTGGATGTCTTTAGTACAGTTTTTTGTACCAGTTAACCCAGATGGCGAAAAAAAAAAAAAAAAAAAGTTAATTCTTTTAGGCATTGTTGAGCATTGCTACATTGCAACATCCCCCCCCCCACACACACACAATCTGGACCCTTTTTTCCTTCCCTTGAGGATGCCGCCATCCAGCAAGGTGGACACCCCTCTGTGTCACAAATCATCTCCTCCTCCTGGGAGACTCTGATATCACTAAGATTTAAAGTAGGTCAGCTCACATTTTGGCCTTCTAATGGAATGTGGTTCACATTGGGCCGTGGTCCACTTTGCACAACATGGAAAAGGGAAGATCTGAGTGGCCTCAGGACACCTGTGCTGGAGTATGATGGAGCTTTTCTGCATCATCACTACCTCATCTTGCGTCTATTTCCCAGAAAGTTTGGGACTCACGCTGCCCACCCCTTGGTTAGAGGCGGAATGGAAGACCGCATGTGAACAACTGAAGGCTAAAGGGAGAAAGTCACTTCTTTCCCTTGTCCTTCAGTCCTAAACTGCATCTTTTTTCTTTACCATCAAAGAAAATGTTGTGATAGTTACATCTTTATTCTTTTTCGGGGGCAATGCTAGGGATGGAGCCCAGAGCCTCCCACATGCTAGGCAAATGTTGTATCGCTGGAGCTACATCCCCAACCCTATGTCTTTATTCTTAAACTGAGCTCGCCTTCAATGTGCTTAGGCAATAGAATAATGCTACTTTGCTTTCTTTTGTATTTATTTCACTGTGACTTTTGATTGGTGGAAAGTGATGTTGGATATCTGTGTACCACGGTACAATAAAACTTCTTTTGAAAAGAAACTTTCCCACATCAAACCAAGGCATTAGTCCATTATGGAGAGTAGAACCACTGTCCCAACACTGCCCTGTCATCTTCTAAAGTGGGCCCTAAATACATGAATACCATGTTCATTTTACAGGTGTGTGAACTAAGGCTTGGAGAGTCCTGATCTGGGCTCAGTGCTGCGAGACTAAGCCCACCGTTGTCACGTGACTGACATAGTCGTCAATAGGGCCAAGATCTTCACAATCTTCCTGTATTCTCTTCTTTAAACTTTTTATCAGCCTCTCTAGGAAAACATAAGGCTAATGTAGTCTCTTCAAATTGTTTTCCCTCCTTGCAGCATTTTGAAATCATATTCCAAGAATAGAACTAAATAAGTTATTAAAATATTAAAAGCAGTTGTGATCGTTACGATGTTGAAATAATCGCCGTTACATTCTTGAAATGTTCTAACATCAGGCGATAATTTTTTTTAAATTAAACGATTTAACTGAAAAGCAGCTGAAACAACTTAAGACCTGTTAAAACAACAAATGGTCTAATGTGAGCAAAGTTTAAAGGAATCTTAAATTATTATAGTCAATTTAATGTGGGCAACTTAAAGCAGCTAAACCAAATAAAAGCCAGAGTCAGTGATTGCAAATATGAATAACAATCAAAGATCATTAAAAACTGAAGGGCAAATTTAGAACACAGTAAAATAACAGGTTTATTTCTCTTACTATGGGTCAAATTCAGTTGAAAACAAGCTTGGGGTACATTAAAATGGACCTAATTGTGGTATTTATCAAACCCATTACAGGTTACACAGTATTGTGGAATTCAGCCTGGAAGGACTTGGTGACTTTTTAGGAATGCTGAGTAAATGTGCCCTTAATCTCCTGGTTTGTACCTACTGACTCATTCACCAAGACAGTAGCTTTCTGTGAGGTCATGAGCCCAGGAGGCTGAGACTGTAGGTGGGCTGACCTGACAAACTCAGCCCTTGCTGGAGACTATTTGGTTTGGTTATCAGAACCATCCAGAAAGCCAGCACTTGGGAGGCTGAGGCAGGAGGATTGCTGTGAGTTCTAGGTCAGCCTGGGCTACATAGTGAGTTTATTTCAATCTAAATTACATAGCAAGACCTTTTCTCAACACACACACACACACACACACACACACACACACACAAAAGCAAACAAATAAAAAGAAAAGAGGGTAGGAAAAAGTAAGGAACTTTAGTCCAGTGACAAGACCAGAATAACTGATTAGGCTTGTTCAATCTAGGTGACATCTTCCTGTTTAAAATTGGTTTGTTTCTCATGGGATTAGCTAGTAGAAATCTAAAAACACAAATGCATTAATTGTTCATTGTTGCAGATTATCCCAAAATTTATTGGCTTAAAACAAAAGTGAATATTTACTTATCCCTCAGAGTTTCAGGAATTCAGCAGTGGCCTGGCTGGGTGGTTCTGGTTTGATCTCTGGAGGTAGGAAGCAGGTGCTGGCTGGTGCTAGAGGGAGCACCGACAGAGTGGCCCACTCTCCAGTGCTGGTGGTGGCTGGGGCCTTGGCTCCCTCCCACAGGGACACCTTTGTTATTCTCTGTTGGTGCCCCAGCTTCGTCCTGATCCAGCATGTGAGGAGACTGCTGGGAGGCTTGCGCACAGTACCCGTACCAGGTACCTCTGTAGTCGTGAGTACCACATCAGTGGACTCTAACAACTTGGATCAGAATATCCAGGAAAAAAATTGTACCTGCACTGAACATCTACAGAGATAATTTTGCCTTATTGTTATTTCCCCAAACAATAGAGTACAATCAGTACTTTTACATGCAAATGGTATTTCCATTGTAGTAGGCATTGTTAGTCCTTTAGAGATGATTTAAAGAATACAGGAGGATTGTGTAAGCTACATGCGTATACTGTGCCGTTTTACATACAGCGTTTGAGCATCCAAGGATTTGGGTAAGCATGGGGCTTCCTGGAGCCACCTCCCTACACACATCAAGGGACAGCAGCTCAAGAAGGCACCAATGGCTGGGGAGCCATTCGCCTGCCGGCCACTATCACAAAGAACTAAGGATCATGGCATAGACGAGCATGCCTGTGGCCAGAGGAAGCCCAAGAAATAGACAAGTGATGGTGTCTTAGGAAGGGAAGAGGAGCCAGCCAGGCCCTGTGAGGCCAGGTGGAAATCAGATGGGCCTGTCGTGCTGGCCAGTGAGGGACTGAAGTGGGGCTCAGTGCAGGGATGCAGTTAGCAAGGTTGCGCCCACTCTGCTCCCCGGGGATCAGCCTGAAGGGCTTCAGGCTGATTGGAGCTCCAGGAAGGTCATCGTAAGCAGAAAGTGACAGTTGTCACAGCACAGCCCACTGCCGAATTGAATGTGTGTGGCAGCGTGGCAGGCTCATAGGAAGAAAAGGAGGAAGCAGCCTAACTCAAGGCTGCCTGCGTGTTCCTCTGGAGAGGCCTGGGTTAAGCAGCAGTCTGACTCCTGGAGACACACACACAACCTTTTCCTCATAAGGAATGCATTTGTTACAGGAACTTTAAAAAATGCAAGCAGGAAAAAATAGGAATAATCGTAACCCCTACTCAAAGAATTGCTACTAAAATTATGGTCCCTATTTTTTCTAGCGATTTGAATGTATTGCTGCCTTTGTGTGTATAGATGTGTGTGTTTTACTACAGTGGTGTCGCACTTCTAGAACCTGTGTTTTGCACGTAGCACTCATCTTTAATATCCACCCATGTTGTGGAATCATTCTACGATTGCAGTGTTTCTCAACCTTCTGGTCATTATTCCCATTTAAGGAGTCTTTGTAATGCCACCCTGAGATTTTAATACCACAGATGTACTGTGTATCTGTTTATATGCTGTGGCCCTTTGAAGGGCTGCAAATAATTGTCATAGCTAAGATTTCTTTTCGTGATCTCTCAAGAACAAGTGTTTGCCCCCTTTGCCAATGCTTGCACCCTTTTTATATAGCTTTATTTTGTCTTATGATAGTAATGTAGGGTAACTTGTATGTGCAATCCATACAAGTTCCTGTACTGAAAGTGAAGATTATTTCCAGGTTTTATTACATCCAGTGTTACAACAGATTCTTCATACACGCGCAGGCCTTGTTTCTTTCATCCAGAAGAATAAGACATTTATCTTTAACCTCTAGTGTAATCTCCTCCTTTCCCTGTGATTTTAAGACCCTCAATTTTCTCTTCATGACTCATTTCCGTTGAGGACCCACCTGATGCCAGCCAGTCTAGAAGATGGCACTGATGATAGAGTGGCTGAGAAACCACTTGTCTTTTTAGAATTCACAGTCCAGTGGAAGGAAAGAGTCAAGTAAGGAAAAAAAAAAGTATGCAGAGAGATCCACAGAAAACTCATTCAAAGTGTGATAGGTTGCAAGCCCCAGTCTTCCTCAGAACTCGAGCCTACGCAGTCACATGACTCACGATTGCTACAAACCCCAATTTCCACACCTGCACAGTGGGCTCAAAATAGGAACATCACAGGGATTTTTTCAAACTTTCTGTAGTTAGGGCTCAGGTGGTTAAATGCCAAGGCCAGAACAAATAGAAGTCAGAGAAAATGCTAAATTAGAGCTCATTTCACTACTGCGTATCCCTCTAATTAAACAAGAGAATATCTAAACTCTGGGCAGAATCCATTGTCCAGGGGACACTGTAGGTTTATGATGCTATCGAAGCCAGAAAGAAAGAAAGATTTTTACTGAAAATCTTTTCCCTCTCACCCTTGAGTGATTGTAACAATTTGCATGTAAAATACATTATGGCAAATCCTCCGACCGTACCCACCCCTGTGATAAGTGTTGCATTCTAGAAGAGCAAGAACATCTGCTGAATGATTACTTGTAACTTCTCTGTGAAGCTAGAATTTAGTCAGTTGGTTGTAGCTTGGACGGGATGGCGTGGGAGAAAGAAAAGATGGGGTTTGAACCCACACTCAGCACTAATGTGATGAAACTTCTCCACCCTCAGTTTCCTCATCTTCAAAGTGAAAATACTAAATAAGGGGTATCCTGCAGAGTAGTTGTGAGGATTCAGTGAGTGAACACCTATCTAGGGCCGGTGTCAGGACCTGGTTCAGAGGGGACACTCAGTAAAGGACAGGTGGTGATGGTGAGGATGGCGGTGCAGCCAGGGTTTTGTCCATGACCTGGGGTTAAATGACAATTGTTATATGGATGGCGAAGGTGGAAGTCCTGACGGTGATGGTGATAGTTGCAGCAATGTGGCGGCCGTGATGGTGGTGGTGCCGGTTATGCTGACGGTGAAGGTGGTGGGGATGATTACGATGATGGTGATGATGATGACAGTGATGGTGGTGGCCACTGTGGTGATGCAGTGGCAGCAAAGGTGGAAAACTAACGTGAATGAGGGCTAACTTCCTGGTTGCATTCCAGTTGTAGCTGAGATGCAGTGACGGAGGAAAGGATGGGAGTTGATGGATGGGCTGCATGAAACTCATCCAGCAGTGAGATGGAGTAGAAAGAGCAGGGCTGTGCAAAGCTGATCACAGAGTAGCGCTTTGCCCGTCATCGTCGCTGTGACGCTGAGTATCTGTGAGCCTCGACTGTTCACCTGCGAGGCGGGAACAGAAGGGTCCCGGCAGATTACAGCGATGACTGCGGAGCGTTGTGCGAGAGCGGCTGGGGAGGGGCGGGTCCAGCAGGGTTTTGTTTGTGTGCTGGGGATTGGCAAACAGTTGGACGCACCTGCAGACCGTTCTCTTCATCCCGCTTCCTGGTGCCTCCTGCCCCCCCCCCGTGAAACACACAAGCGCCCCTGGCGGTGGAGGGGAGCGCGCCGTTCCACCACTACCACTGCTCCCTGCGGCTCTCGCCAGCCGAGCCTTCCTCGCTGTGCTTTCCAACCCGGGAAGCCCACCCTGACTAACCTGCCCCCCGCACAGTAACTTTCTTGGGACTCTGAACCACACAATTCGTAAGACCAATTCACTAATGCTTTACTATATTTCAAGAAGTATAATATTTATTTTATATGTGAGTGTTTCACTGTGTTTATTTTATCTCCCTAACATTAAAGTTCTGTGAAATCAAAACTTCTATTTATTTTTTGAGTCTCAGCTCCTTTCTTTTACCCATTGCTTTTCAACCCCCCTCCAGATTCTTTTCAGTGCTGACCATATAATGGGCAGTTAATAAATACAACTGTATTTGGATTTCTTTTCTGCAATCTTGTTTCTCTCCTTTTTCTTGACCCCACACCCCATATCATGTGCCTTCAGATATACACAGATAACAAGCTTTTCTGTTTATATATTTAGTGACCCACTTGTGAAAATAAATGTGTTACAATGTGGGGCTGGAGACACATGACACCATCAGAGCCTCAGAATGTGTAATTAGTTCAGTCGTGTCTGGGTGGGAATGGTGACTCCTCAATTTAAATAAACCAGCAATGGTGGTCTCTTCCAGCGCAGAGTTACTGAAGTGAGGAATGGAACAGAAGCGAAGCTGCAGTCTGTCCTGCCTTGCTGATTGGCCGTGTGTCCTATTTTCCCAAACCCTGGCTCAGAGGAGAAGTCTAGGTCCCTGCCTGGTGCTGGGGACCCCATGACCTTTCAGCTGTGACATTGTGCTTTTATGCTGCTTCTCATCTCTCTCTATTTTCTTTTCTTTTTAACTCCATCTTCATTCATACAGTTGAGCCCTCTGAGTAGATGACAGTGGCCATCTAGGGCCTTGGAGGTGCCCTTCACTGCTTGACTGTGTAGAAACCTTTTATCTAATTATCCTAAAAGATAGCATTGCCTCACATCTGGGTGGATGTGAAGGAAAACGCTTAATCTCACTTTATTTTGCTTGTGGCTCTGCTTTCCTCTTCCTACCAGCAGTCAATGAAAATAGTTATAGAAGGTCATTGTCTCAAATGGATAAAAGCCATTTATGACAAACTCACTGCCAACATTATAATACATGAGGAAAATCAGGAAACATTTCCCCTACAATCAAGATAAGACACAGTACCACTGTCACTACTCCTGTTTGTCATACTACTTGAATGTTTAGCAAGAGCAAGACATAAACAGTATATGTATAGAAGAGGAAAAAAATCAAACTGTCCTTATTCACAGATGACATGATCCTTTAAATAAGGGGCCCCCCCAATACTCCACTGACACAAATAGATCATCTAGACAAAAAAATCAACAATGAAATAACAGAACTGAACCAAGTCTTAGAACGAACAGACGTACTAGATGTCTACAGAGTATTCCACCATACAAAATCAAAATATACATTCTTTTCATCTGCACATGGGTTATTCTCCAAAATAGACCACATGCTAGCTCATAGAACATGCTTAAGTGATTGCAAAGGAACTGAAGTTATCCCTGGTATATTATCTGACCATAGTGCAATTAAGCCAGAAATCAGTAGCCTAAGAAACCACAAGAACTTCACAAACACATGGAAATTAAATAACACCCTCCTAAGCAACCACTAGATCACAAAGGAAATTAAAGAAGAAATTAGATAGTTTCTGCAACTAAGTGATAATGCCAGTACAACATACAGGAATCTATGGGACACAAGGAAAGCAGTTCTACGAGGGAAATTCATAGCAATAAATGCCTATAATAGGAAAACACAGAGAACTCAAATAAACAACCTAATGCTTAACCTTACACTTCTAGGAAAAAAAAAAAAGAACAAGACAAACCAAAAGCTCATACAAGGGAGGAAATTATAAAGATCAGAGCAGAAATTAATGCAATGGAGACTAAGAGAACTATACAAAAAAAAATCAATGAATCAAAGAGTTGTTTTTTTGAAAAAATAAATAAAATCAATAAACCCTTTAGCCAACCTTATCAAAAAAGGAAAGAAAAGGCTCAAATTCATGCAAATAGGAATGAAAAAGGTGATGTCACAACAGATCCACCAGAAATCCAAAGGATCATCAATATCTACTTCAAAAACCTATACTCTAATAAAATGGAAAATACAAAAGAGATGGACAGATTCCTAGATACACATGAACTTCCAAAGTTGAACAAAGAAGACAGAAAAAATCTAAACACCCCAATTACATTCATTGAAATTGAAAATATAATTAAAACATTGCCAACAAAAGTAAAGCCCAAGCCCTGATAGCTTCACTGCTGAATTCTACAAGACATTTAGAGAACAACTATCACCACTACTCTTTAAACTCTTCAATGAAATTGAAAGGGAAGCAATACTTCCAAATTCTTTCATGGAAGCTAGTATTACTTTGATTCTAAAACCAGGGAAAGACCCAAACAAAAAAAGAGAACTACAGGCCAGTCTTCCTAATAAACATAGATGGAAAAATCCTCAATAAGATACGGGCAAAAAGAGTACAGAAGATCATTAAGAAGATCATACACCCTGACAAAGTTGGATTTATTCCAGGGATGCAAGGATGGTTCAACATATGTAAATCAATAAATGTAATGCACTATATCAACAGAGTCAAGGACGAAAACCATATGATCATCACAATAGATGCAGAAAAAGCATTCAATAAAATTCAATGCCCATTCATGATAACCCTACAGAAAATTTGAATCGATGGTCTATCTCAACCTGATAAAGGCTATCTATGATAAACCAACAGCCAATATCATTCTAAATGGTCAAAAACTAAAAACCTTCATGCTAAAATCAGGAACAAGACAAGGATGTCCACTATCACCACTCCTCTTCAATATAGTTCTAGAAACAGCCACAGAAATTAGACAAGAGAAAGAAATAAAAGGAATAAAATAGAAAAGGAAGAAGTTAAACTGTCACTATTTGCTAATGATATGATACTCTACATAGAGACCAAAAAAGTCTCTGCCAAAAGACTTCTAGACTTAATTGACAGATTCAGTAGAGTAGCTGGATACAAGCTCAACATTCAAAGATCAATAGCCTTCTTCTACACAAATAACAGACCCACTGAGAGAGAAATTAGATAAACAATTCCTCTTACAATAACATCCCAAAAAATGAAATATCTAGGAATCGCTCTAATGAAGGAGACAAAGGACCTCTACACTGAAAATTACAGCACTCTAAAAAAAGAGATAGAAGAGGATATAATAAGATGGAAAGACATTCCTTACTCCTGGGTAGGAAGAACCAACATAGTGAAAATGGCCATACTTCCAAAACTTCTACATAGATTCAATGCAATCTGGTTTGAAATCCCAACAGTATATTTCATGGAACTTGAGAAAACAATCCAAAAATTCATTTGGAACCAGAAGAGTCCTAGAATAGCAAAAACCATTCTAGGCAACAGAGACATGGCAGGGGGTATCACAGTTCCCAACTTGAAACTATACTACAAAGCCACTGTGATAAAAACAGCATGGAACTGGCAAAGAAACAGACCCAAGGATCAGTGGAATAGTTTAGAAAATGCAGAAACAACACCAGGCATGCTCAGCTACATCATCCTTGACAAAGGAACCAACCATCCTCACTGGAGGAAAAATAGCCTCTTTAATAACTAGTGTTGGAAAAACTGGCTTTCAACTTGCCAAAGATTAAAACAAGATCCCTATCTTTCACCATGCACTAAACTAAAATCCAAGTGGATTAAAGATCTAAATATTAAAACAGAAACACTAAACTTATTGGAAAGTAAATTAGGTAGAACTCTCAAAGACATTGGCATAGGAGAAGACTTTATGAACAAATCCTCAGCAGCACGAGAACTTGCACAAAGAATCATCAAGTAGCATATTATTGTATTAAAAAGTTTTTGCAGTACAAGAGAAATCACCAACAAGCTAAGAGACAACCTACAATGTGGGAAAAAAATTTTACTAGCTACTCAGACAAAGAACTGCTATCTAGAATATATAAAGAACTCAAAAAAATCGGACCCCCCCAAAAAATGACCCAATTCAAAAATGAGCATCTGAAATGAACAGACATTTATTTCTCAGACAAAGAAGTAAAAGCAGCAAATAAATATATGAAAAAATGTTCAACGTCACTGGTCATTCAAGAGATGCAGATGAAAACAACACTGAGATTCCATCTCACCCCACAAAGAATGGCTGCTATCAAGAAATCAAGCAATAACAAATGCTGGCAGGGCTGTGGGAAGAAAGGAACCCTTCTCCATTGTTGGTGGGAGTGCAGACTGGTGCAGCTGCTGTGGAAATCAATATGGAGATACCTCAAACAACTAGAATGAGAGGTTCCATTTGACTCAGTTATCGCTCTGCTGGGTATCTTTCCAAAAGAATTTAAAAAATCATACCACACTGATATATGCACACCCATGTTTATAGCGGCAGTTTTTAATAGCTAAAACTTGGAAACAACCCAAATGCCCATCACCCAGAGTCTGGATAAAGAAGATGTGGCTTTTCTATGAAATGGAGTACTATTCAGCCATAAAGAATGAGAAGGTTAAAAAAAAATGAGAAACTAGAGACATTTACAGGTAAAAGGATGTACACTGAGGCTATACTCTGAAATAAATAGAGCACTCTTAAGTAAATAACAAATAGTTTCTCTGGTGTGAAAAACTAAAAGTGTAAATAAGGTTCAAATGGTATGATTGGGTGTTTGAAATAGGAAGAAAATGGCTAAAGGGAAAGTGAGAAGGGGAGGGGAAAGGAAATAAGGAAAAAGAAAAAAATGTTAAAAAAGGAAAAAAATGGAAACCAAGTCTCTGTAAATAAGGAAGCATGAAGGGAGGGCAGAGGTCTGGCGAAAAAACAAGAACCAAGATACATCATGTAAAGGTACAAGATCCCAACAATAAATGTAACTATATTGTTTGCTTTAAATGCACCAATAAACCTAATGGAAAAATAAATACATAAATAGAGGATCCCCAAAAAAAACTCCACCAAAAAGTGCAAGGTCCCAAGTTTCGTCCCCAGTTTAAAAAAAAAAAAAACAAAAAAAAAACAAAAAAAAACAACTCCTCCAGATAACTCTAGAACTAATAAACAAATTCAGCACAGTAGCAGGATACAAAATTAATACACAGAAGTCCTCATATTTATTCTTTGTGTCATTCATTCTGTCAGTCTGCCATTTAATAAATATTCATCAAGGTGAATCAAGCTGATAATCCTCTGCTTTCTGAGAGCCTGCGTGCCAGCCAGGGTAAACCACTCACCACACTGTTTAGTTGGAATTTCTTTTAGACTCTAAACCTTGGGAAAAGTCCACTTTCCTGGGCTTATTAAATATGCTGAACCAGACAATTGTTGCTGCTTACTAGAGATTAGAGTTCAACAGACGTGAGCTTGGTGACACAGCACCCTTGATTTTATGATTCATAGAATAAAGTCATGGTCCTCCTCAGATGTCCTGTCTGATTTGTACACCATGTTCAATGCAGGGCAGTGTGGTGTCATGGAAAAAGCAAGGCTAAGCCTTAGGGTTCAAGTCACTTAAGATTGCCAGGCCTTAGTTTCCCCATTTGCCGAATGAAGAAGTTGGATAATCCCTGAGATTCCCTGTAACTCTCCAGTCCAGTGGCTCTGGTACAGAAGGTCAGATCCTTTTCCTGAAGAGCTGTTGGCCTCATTTTTGCCTGAGGCATAGCCAGGGCATGTGAGGAATACCAAGCCTCCATTCTGATGTGTGGCCATGAAAACATTGGCTGCCCTCCGTGTGTACTGTACATCTGCTGGTGCTGTGCTGTAGCCCAAAGTTAAATTTAGATAAAAATCAGTTAGGAGCTAAAAATATTCCCAGCTTTCCTGACAGGTTGTATCCATCACCATGGGAGGAAAAACAAGGACTGTCTGCCTGGCGACAGGGAATGGGCCAGGCTGAGGCTGAGGTCAGGCCATGGCTGGAATCTCACTGACTTAAAAGGATGGAAATGTTTCCCAGGAAGGCTGAGACTGTGGACAGATTTTCTGTCACTTTGGGAGAAAGGCGGCAGTGACCTGCATTGTCCATAACTTCTAGAAGGTTCTTTTAGGGGATCTTGAAATCCTGAAACTTCCTTTGCTGCTTCTTCAACAACATGCCTTAAAGAGTTTCTTCAGCCAAAAGGCGTATTTTAATGGCGTGGAAAGGTGAAGATTGGGTTGATGCAGTCTTCTGGGGGACACCATGTTGGCAGCCAATATGGCAGACCTTGGTAAGAAACCAACTCCGCTCGATGACTGGTGTGGCCCTGGCTTTCTGAGCCTCCAGTTGCCCTTTGTAAAACTGATGTAAAGATACTCACTTGACAGATCTGTGGTAACGATGAAATGAGATGATACAGGCAAAATGGTCCCAAGCACACTGCAGATGTTCAGTAAATGCTCACCATCGTTGCTCTAGTATAGTTACACTTTTCTGTGCCAAATGAGGGATGGCTGCAGCTGGCTCTGAGTGTGGCCCTAGGAGCGCTCGGGTTCCCTATCTACTCTCTCTAAGATCTTTATTAAATTCACCTTCCTGAATCCATTTCCCACCCCTCAGACACATGCTTTGTAAAGTTATTATGAGAACACCATGAGGTAGTGTGATTAATACCTCTCACAACAGGGCCGTACATGCCTGATTGTCCATTGGATGGCTTATATCACCCCATAGAACTGTCCCATGCCACCCACTAGGACAGTCATGCATGTACCACGGGTGGTTCAAGCTGGTTAGGGACGTGTTCAGCCATAGTAGGTTTCAGGAAACACAGGGAATCAAGCGGTGCCATGGTTGGTAGCACGCGCTTGAATGTCATGCTGACACAGTTAACATCCAGGTTTGGATTATTAGCTGGGAGACTGTGGGAAAGTTGCTTTAGCATTCTGAACTCATTCTTTTTCTGTAGGTTGGAAATAATAATAATAACTGTACAGTGGTACCACGGTTCATGAATTCTGTGACAGAATCATGGAAAGAGCTAAGTTGGTGAACCGAAGTACCACTGTAAATAGCAGTAGTGGTATCGGCTCTCTGCAGTTCCTGTGAGGATCAGATGGCACAGTGCGTGTGAATCATTGGCGCACAGTGCCTGGCTTGTAGGGCAGCCCGCAGTAACCGTCCGCCCTTTTCTTCTTGCCCTCTCAATTCTTCTGAGACTTGGTTGAAGAAACCAGTCCTGTGCTCCCCCAAAGTATTGGTTTACAAACTCACTTCACCTATGTGTATGTGTGTGTGTGTGTGTGTGTGCGCGCGCACTTATTGTGTGGGTATGCATGTGCGTGCATACATGTGTGCATTGAAAGCATCGGACACCATGTTGGCAAACAA
Organism: Fukomys damarensis; assembly: GCF_012274545.1. Taxonomy (NCBI): domain Eukaryota; kingdom Metazoa; phylum Chordata; class Mammalia; order Rodentia; family Bathyergidae; genus Fukomys; species Fukomys damarensis. The sequence continues at coordinate 21,390,268 of NW_022900937.1, forward strand.
TATGGTGAACCTGAGTTCGAATCCAGATCTGTTAAGGTGACTAGTGCGACTCTGCCTTTTTAAAAACTTTTCTTTTGAGACAAAGTCTGAGTCACTCGGGCTGGGCTCAAACTCACGATCCTCCTGCCTCCCCACTCAGTCTTTCTCACTTTTGCTCTCTGTCTCTGCTGCCGCTGTCTCTGGCCCATTGCTCTGTTGGCTGCCAGGAGTGAGAGAGAGGCATGGTTGGTGACTTAAAATAAAACAGACATCACTCTGAGGCTTGGATGACACAGACACAAGCCTGTTGCGTGGGCGTCACTCGCCGCGTGGCCTTGGCAAGCATGGAGTGGGGCTGAGCTAATTTGCTGTCCCACCTGTGTCACTCTGGGGACACAGGGAACGGAGCTTTTTTCTTCCGCTGTCCTCTCAGTGCCCTTTGGCCGGCAGAGCTGTTTGTCTCCTCTTCCAGTTCTCTGCTACAGCCATTGAGACGTTGTTGATCGGTTTTCCTGAGGTGGTGTTTGGACGTCTCCCCATCCACCGAGGTATAAAAGGGAGCATGTTTATCCTGTGGCAGTGGTGGAGAGGTGGCTGCCCTTCCCTGGGCTCTTCCTGGCATTCAGGAAGCAGCTCTGAAGTCTCTGCCTGGGACAGGCCAAGGAAATTTGGATGTGGACACAGGAACACTTGGTTTCATCTGAAGATAGTCGGGTCGCAAGAGGCCAGGATCACTAGGAAGAAATAAATGTGGCTTTGCATCGAACTTCACATTTGGGGAGACATGGAATTACCAGTCTCCCTGGCTCCAAGTCAGAGAGGATGAACTTTTATGAAACGACTGTCTCTGAACACACTAGATGCAGAAACCTGCTGGGACTGCGGAGGCAGCAGAGGGCTGGCCCAGGGTGGGGTGAGGCCCAGGGTGGGGTGAGCCCCAGGGTGCTGCTCTAGCTGGGATCTCGCAGTCCATCCCAGGAACGGGTGCTGCAGACCTGGGCTTTGTTCTTTGCCCAGCCCTAGTCCGTTGTGGGAGCTGGGAACAGGAGGAAATGTGTAGTGCTTCCCAGAATATTTCTCAGGACCCATCTCCGGGCTGTCTTCTCCAAAGGATGGGAGCTGAGTCAAACAGAGCTGATGCTGCTTCACAGCTTTTTTTTTTTCTTTCTCCACACTGGGAATTGAACCCAGGGTCTTTGCACAGAGCTTGCTTGCTTGCTTGCTTTCTGTCTTCCTTCCTTCCTTCCTTCCTTCCATTCTTTCTTTTGTTTACTAATATATTTTTTATTTTGCCACAGGGTCTCACTAAGTCACTAAACTTTCCAGGCTGGCTAGAACTTCTGATCCCCCTGCCTCAGCCTCCCAGCAGTCTGGGATTACAGGCGTGTGCCATCACACTCAGCTCACCTACTATGTAACATTGGACCAGCTGCCTGTCCCCTGAACTTCTGCTTTCACATCGTAGTAACATACGATACAGTTCTGTTTGTCAGTCTTGCAAAAAGTAAACACCAGCGTACAATTCAAAGTGGCAGGACTCTATTAGGGGAAAGAGATAGACTGGGACGATGAAGTGTGAGTCTGACCTTGATAGAAGGGGCGAGGGAAGGGAGGTTGATGGAAAGGATCTTCAAAGCCAGAGGAGCCCTGGGTCTCCTAGGAGTAGACTTACCTAAGTGTCCCTCTAGGATCAGCTCTGGCCCCTGGGAGTGGCGTGTGGGAAGCCCAGCCTAGTGCTGCAGGACAGATTTCAAAGCAAGCAGCTGGGGCTCTTGGTCAGCGCCACTGGCAATAGTCAGAGGTCTGCAAAGGGCTTTCATGCTCGTGGGTGCCACACATAGCCACTGCACAGTGCTGTGAGGATAAGCGGGGAAAGATATAGGGAGTAGATGTCTTAAATTTTAAGGACACCTTGTAGTCTCTGTGTATGTGGATATGTGTGTGTTTGTGTGTGTGTGTGTGTGTGTGTGTGTGTGTGTGTGTGTGTACACTCCTGGCTATGGAATGTAGAAGGAAGAATACCAGGCATGCAGTCAGGAAGCCGTGAGGAGGAAAGGACTCTATGTAGGGTCTTTCAAATTACTTCCTTAATTTAAACCTCTGAGAAGACAGGGAAGTTGGAGCATGGATCAGCAAGTTAGAAGGCAGTATGCCTGGTGTATGAATCCCAAAGTCTTGTGACATGAATGTTTTATCGCTCGATTGCTGCCCAAGGTGACGGCAGAGATCATGAACCCAGAAGGTAGATGTGCTTGTGTTTTGCCACCTATCTCTGCAGCACCTGCGATGGCACCTGTATGCAGAAGGCACTGGTAGGATGAATCTGCGGACTGAGCGCATGCTGAGGCCTCTCAGCCTGGGGCCCAGACCGGCTCACCCAGATTCCACTAGAGCATCTCCCCTTAGAGCCTCAGTGACAGTGCTGCTCCTCTGGGGGAGACTGATATGGCTGGGGAGAAAGGACATCTTCCCTCTTTGCTGCCCTCGGGGTCACGGCAGAAAGCATCACTTGGGCATTGTGTTTTCTGGCTGAAGAAGCGGGATGTAGTAAAAGAATGTGCAGCTCGGCCCCAGAGTCCGTGCTGCTCTTCCGCGAGTCCCTGGACTAAAAGCCTCCTGAGAGGAGCATTCTTGAGGCTTGGCTTTCAAATGGGTCATATATTCTGTGGGGTGGGTCTCGGCCAACCTACTGTTCTAGCCACCATTATATGTCTTGGAAGGGGAGAATTGCTCGTCAAGACTCCAAACAGCTGTCTCTCTTAGCTTCCCATTTCTGATGTGTGGCCTCTCTGACTTTAGTTTTCTCACCCTCAACGTGTCCTAATTAGGCTGAGCCTTTGTTTTCTTTTTCTTTCTTTT
>NW_022900937.1:21393117-21412986 GCF_012274545.1 Fukomys damarensis
TTTTTTTTTTTTTTTTTTTTTTTTTTTTTTTTTTTTTTTTGGCCAGGAGCCTTGTCATTCTGGCGTCTACAGCTTTGGACAGGAAAAATGTGGATTTGAGTGGCTGGCAACTGATACAGTGCAGAAGGGCAGAGACTGCAGAGAGCATTCCCACGGCATCAGCATGGGCATTTGTTTCAGAATCGGCGGGACCGGGGCACAAGTGGCTATGGCTGTCACTGGGGAAATAGTCTTTGGGTCACTCTTTACTGAGTGCTATTTATTGCTCAATAAAGGCAACATTTACATAAGACACCCAATTATTAAGGTTGCATCAAGCAGACGACAAATTTTTCTTACAGGGCTTAGCAGATGCTTATTGGAAAAGTATTAACTTTAGTCTAGAAGCCAGTGCTAAACAAGATTGTGGCTTCTTCTTTCTCTCTTTCCTTTCCTTTGGTCCTTTATCCTTAAATAACATTTATCAACTATTTTACGCCAAATGTGTGGAATTCAAAGATGAGTAAGACGCAACCTCTGCCCTCAAGAAATGCAGTGCCTCCAGGCCTGTTGTTTGTTAGGAGTTGAGTTGCTGAAAGCATTTAAAGAGACTGATTTGAGGGTTTAGAATTCACATTATGGAAGGCAGCATGATAAGATACACCCAGCGCACAGGAAGCCAGAGCGATATATCAACAACTGTAATGAACATAAATTGAGAGTTTATTTAGCTCTTTTCCACAAGATAGACCAAAGCATGTGCATTACAATCATTTTTCTTCATGACATGTAACCCAAAAAAAACAAGGGGAATTCTCTTCTTTTTCACAAATTGGGAGACAGAGCTAAAAGACTTCAAGACTTAGCGGTGAAACCAATGCCTGATTACTCCATAGTGCTTTCTTTTAAGAGGTAAACATGAGCCTTATTTCTAAACTAAAGGCCATAGGAGCATTCGGGGATGAAGTATGTGTGAAACATTTGGCATATATCCCGTGTGCTTACTGAACACGCAATAAAATCGGTAGCTCTCTTCTTTATTGTTAGTCTCATCATCATTCTTGTTATTTTCTCATTCTCTAGCTCCAGTGGCAGCTGGTGCAAAGCTGTCACCTAGAATCCATGGAAAATTCCCCAAGGCCAAAAATCACCGGAATTGGCATTGGCCAAAACTATGGCCAAATGCTGGCCCATCAGGGCAATGCCTCCTCATGCCAGGGTCTGACCCAACCCCAGGAGAAGAAGCAAAACAGCTTCCTCTCTCTAGTTCTCTGAATTAAGCCCTTGGCAGCATCTGGATTTGTTGCTGCGTACATTTGTGGGCCTCACAATGCTCAGAACCATCAGCAGATACGGTAGACAGGAGAAGAAAAATGCATATCCTTCATGGAAGCTGTGCTGTCCATCTGGGACAGAGAGGGACTATGTTTCGAAGTCTGCTGCTTTTTGAAGCTGCACATTGAGAAATAGAATGTGGCTAAGTGACAGAGTGGAACAGATGGGTCAGGGCTGTGCCAGACTGCAGAAAGACCCTCCTTCCTGAGCAGAATTCATGCCACTCGGGTCCTGGCGGGTGAGCACGCCCTTGGCAGGCAGCTGTCTTATGTGACTTGGGCTGCACTCATCTGTGAAACACAGTGGATCTGAGAAATGAGTCTCGGATCCTGGGTCGTGTTAGCATCAGAATCATCTTTTATTAATTACATAAGACAATGCTTATGAGATGCTGCATCTGGCACATAGTTCAGGTTCAGGAGATGTGCGCAGTCATCCATTCCAATCCCATCTTCTCTTACAGTTGATTGCTCTTTGCTTACATCAGGACTGTTGGGCCTGACATGGTGTTTCAAAGAAAAAGACCTTCCTACTCAAGGGGAACCAAGTACCCACTCCCTCAAAAAGTCCTTATCCCTTAGAATCCTCAATGAGTTAGAGCTCTGAAAGGCATAAAATAGTACATATCTGTAAGATGTGCTTTCGGAATTCCAAGGATGTCAAGTAGATTTAATGTGGTGTCAGAGTCTGGCCAAACCGCTTTTGTGAGAGGAGTTTTGAGATTGAATTCAGGCTCAGAGGAGAAGGATGTGGTGATTGATTAGTGATGTCTGTTGTGGCTTTGGGAGAGGGTGGGTGGCACATGTGCCATGACATCTCTACCTTTACAAAGAAACTTCTAGGTCTAGCCTTCCCAGTGACCATGGGTGGAAAGCTCATTTCTGAAGATGCAGCCATTCTGGCAGGCAGCTGAGGTCTGAGCAGCTGTTTATCTTCCTGGTCGTGTTTCTGGTTTCTGACTGTTTGTCTTTTAACAAGAGGTCAGTGATTGAGGGCTTTTCCACATCTGCAGGGAGTTTCCTGAAGAATTAGGATGTGTAAAATAAACCCACAAAATCAAAGCCCCAAGCAGATGCTGGGGATTGTTTCCCACTTGAGGTCACCTTTAGCAAAAGGGTATGGGGTGGCTGGGAGAGGCATGATTTGGAAGGCCACACTTGAGGGACTGGACCACAGCAAAGCACCGCCAACAGAACAGTTCTCACACTGAAGACGTTGGGATGGTTTCTGTATCATAACCCATTGGGGGAGGAAATAAAGCATGTCTTCTATGTCCCACTCCACCAGCACATGCTAACGTTCAAGCTTCTAGGGTCTAGTTAATCAGTTAAGTGGTTCAGAACAATGAGTTTTCCACTTTTAGCCTAAAAATAAATTTTACAGCCTTGGCCTAAGAACCACTAATGATAGGTAGAAAGAAGTGGCTGATAGCAAATGCATCAATCCTTCATTGCAAGTTTGTAGTCTTTTGTCAAATCTGAAATTCAGTTTCTATTTAAAAATAAAAGAAATTGAAATTGAAATTATTGAAAAACTAAAATTTTTAATTAGCATAATTATATATAGCAAGGAATTTATATACTTCATTTAGACCTTTAAGGAAAAAATAAAATGGTAATTTGGGCACAATTGTTTTTCTTAAAGTTGAAGGCCAGTAGCTGGAACAGTGGGTGTTACTGTGGTCATTAATTATATTTCATGTTTAACTACATCTCAGTTTGTTTTCAGGCACCATGTGTTCAAGGAAAAGTAGCTCTCAATGAATTAGACTTTTTAAAAGGACGTAAAATAATGCATTTCTGCAAGATGTTTTCTAAGACCCTAATCTGACAATGGATCATTTCTGTTCCTTAGAATATTTTTTAAATTTATAACTTACTTCTCTTTATTTGATAACTCAAATACAGCTTCTGAAGCAATAAATGGATTTGGCGCCGATCTAATTTTTCTGTAGAAGTAAGTGGGATTCTAAGAATGACACACAAACCTGTCCCAGTCAGCTGGGCTCTCACATGAAAATCAGGGGAATATGCTATTAGTAGGCCTACCGGAAATGACTTTGATCACCCTTCAGCATGTGCTGTAGGAAGGCCAAGGACACATGGGTGCCACAAAGTCATTATTTACATAAGGGCCTTGTATTTGCCAAGCTCTTTGAGGCCTTAGGACAATCTGTGTGTTTCTGTGTGCACAGGTGCTCCAGTTTGGTGACAAGAATCAGAGGGGAAGAAAAAAACCATCGTGGTCCTGGGCTGCTACACAAAGGAGCTGGATATAGGTCAGCTGGGTACAATGCTAAGTCACTTCCCTAGTTCCAGCCCTAAAATACACAAAGAAAGTGAAGCAGCCATTTGCCAACCCAGGAGAGAAGCACAGGAGGTGGCAATGGCTGCAGCAGTCAGGCCAGAGGTGGAAACTGCAGGGGTCCCACACAGGGCTCAGAGAAGAGGTGGCTGCTCCAGTGTCTGGTGGACCCAGAGCAGAGCCGGTGCCATGACTCTTGGAGAGCCAGGAGCTGGAGAAGCTGGGAGGAACCCTGTCTGCGGGGGGCTGGACCCTCTGTATTCAGTGCCACCTCACAAGGAAACACACAAATACCTGCCTTGTGAGCTAAGCCCCAGCTCACAAGGATCAGCTAGTTAACATGTTAAAAGACGTCATAAACCAAAACTGGGTAAACTGGTCTGGCCTGATCAAGAGCTAATAAGAAGTTTTTCCACCAGGGATGGGAGAAAGTGCCCTTGGACATATTCCCTGGCAAGCGTTACGCTGACCGCTCGCAGGGCCCCAGGCAGGCTGGAAGATGGTGGTTCGCCATGCACATGTGCCTTTGAGGACCCTCCATGGCCTGGTGGAGGATGGAGACACCCAGAACAGTCCTGGAAGTCTTTTTTTTTTTTTTTTTTTTTTTTGGTGGGGGAGATACATTTTATTAACTATAACATGAGGACTATAATACATCCAGTCCTGAGGGCTTAGAAATAATTTCTCTGTGTGACCTACACAGAATGCCGATGTGAAGGTGAAATTCGCGTCTACTCTGGTTTTCCATCTCCTGGGGACTGTGCGCAAATATCTGTGCTTTTCCCAGCCTTGGCTCCTTCCCACTGTGAATTGGTGATGCTGACATCATCATGGAGGATCATGAGTGTTAAATAGACAAATCTGTGTAATGCCCCCAGCACTACCTAGCAAAGGGCTGTGCTCAATCTTATTTCCCTTCCCTTTGCCACTGTGAAACTGCTCTCCTTCAAGAGAGAGAAAAAATAAATCCTCTTTATTTTTTTAAGAACTGAATTGGAAGTACATTGTTGACATTTTTATTTTCTTTTTGGTGATACTTGATTGTATATCCAAGGAGTGATCAAAAAACAATGAATGTTTAAAGTTAAAAAGAAACAGTAAAAGACACATTGCCATTATCTCTCTCAAAATACTCCCTCTCACTTCAGACACACTTTTTGCCACTTCCTGCAACAGTTCTGGAAGTCTTGTTTCACGTGGGCAAACAGTTTCATTTCCAGCGTGACAATGCTCTGTCTCATACATTGCTTCTGGCACAGCAGTTATCTGTCAAATAAAAACAACATGATTTGTCCTCATCCACTTTATTTACCAGATCTGGCACCAGGCAAGTTCTGGCTCTTCTCCAAAGTCAAAGTGACCATGACAGGAAAAAGTTTTGATTCGATTCAGGACCTCAAGGCAGCCCTGACAGTGCAACTAAAGACACTCCTGAAAGAGGACCTCCAAATCTGCTTCAGAAAGTGGCAAGAACGGTGGGAGAAGTGTGGTCAAAAAAAAGTAGGAGTACTGTGTTTTGAGAGGGAGATTAATGGTAATGTGTCTTTTCCTGTAATCATTTTTTAAAAAATTTAAACACTCACTGTCTTTTCATTATACCGCATATATTTATGGCATACAATGTGGTGTTTCAAAACATGTGCACATGGTACAGTGACCAAATCAGGGTAGTATATTCATCACCACAAACATTTCTTTGTGGTAGAACATTCAGTGTCCTGTCTTCCAGCTATTTTGAAATGCATGTTACATTATCTTTAACTATAGGTGCCATCCCAGGCGTTGTAGCGCTTCCCTCATTAGCCGTGTGACCTTGCACCCATTCTGTAACCGCGGCCCTCCAGGAAACGGGAGGACTCCACTGCTGATGAGTCAGGCATACCCTGCTCTGATTTTTCTGGACATTCCACAGTAGCACTGGGAGAATCCAAAGGCCGAGGCTCCTTGTGTGCTGTGTGATGAGTTCTCTCCGGACGTGGGTGTAGACCACCTTAGACGTCGGGTCCTGGTTTGTACGCTCACGTGGAATCTAGCATTGGGCCATGAGGTAATGCCAAGAGCATGTGGACTGTTATAAATTCGTGCGCCGCTCTGCTCTTCGGGAGAGGCTCTCTCTGTTTGGATTTCTCCTTTTATGGTGTCTTTAGAGAAAGCCAGGGAGGCTTGGAGGCAGTCGACTGAGAAGTTGCAAGCACACATGTTCAGCCCATCAGAGTGCAGTTTGGTTCTTGTTTTTGAGCTTGTTTTGTTGTTGGGGTTTGGCAGATTCATGACTGAAAGCTGGGGTGATTAGAGGGAAGGACTCCCCCTCGCCAGCCTCCTGCTGACCCGGACACTGGAGTGGGCTGAGAGAGAAGGAAGGATGCGAGATGGAGAGAGTCTTCCAGCTCACACGCCCCCCGAGGCCTGGGAAAGCCTGCCTCTCCAGCGCAGTGTGGCCAGCACTGAGCTAGGGGTTGGTCATTGTCTGGAGACCAGGGGCAGTGGCTTGCAGAGCAGAAGCTCATCTCATGGCCCAAGGTGTGGGGCCCCACAGTCCCAGTGGAGCGATAGCCCCATTCACCTAAGAAACCGCCAAAGCCCCGCCCTCCCTACAGCATCACCCTACTCCCTAGCCCTTCAGCACACGGACCCTTGAGGGGCAGTTGCCATCTGAACTACAGTGGCCTCAGCTTCCTAATTTGTAAAATGAGAATGATGAAAATGTCCACCTCGTAGGGAGGTTATGACAAGGAGATGGTGGACATGGATAGGGCACATTAAATCTGAATTCGTTCTTGAGGTTGATCTGAGTGTCCAGGTTTCATCCCCACATTTGGTGCTCAGCCCTCAATCTGTAAGCATTTGCTGGTTTGCTTTAAAGCGTAAGTGTCTCTGGACCGTGTGCCTGATAAGGACTCCAAGGCCCACGGAGATCCACTGACTTGCAGAAGGTCCTGCAACGCGGTGAGAGCCTTTACCAGAGTCCGGAGTGCAACCCCTTGGAGCTGCAAGGGTCTCGCCTCTCAAACCAGACCTGGAGCCCTGAGCTGAGGGAGCCAGGGTGCGGCCGGCCGGCTGTGCTGGAAGAGGTGCCTTTGCCTCTGGAGTTCCCAAGGCTGGTAGCCTCCCTCTTCCCAGGCAGGCTGTTGTAGGCAGTGTTTGGGTCTCAGTGAACTTCCAGAACCTTCTCCGAGCTTTCCCTGGGGGTTCACTTGGGAAGTGGGGTATGAGGGCCTGCGTGGGTCCCTAGTCAGTGCATGGCCAGTTCCTTCATGGTGCGGAGCAGGACCTTTCTTTCGCTCTTCATTTCTCTTTCTTTGCTCTCCTCTGTCCTCTCTCTTCTGCCATCTCTTCTGCTTCTCTCCCTGCCTCTCTCCCTCCTGTCTTCCTTCCTTGTGTCCTTCTTGTTAGTTTCCACTTCTGTATTTTCATAATATTTCTTTTAGAATAATGACCTTAATTGCTGTCTTTTTCTAAATGTAGCACGTGTCCAGTATAAAGAATTCAAACAATCCAGTTGAAAGCCAAGAAAAAAGTAAAAAATGACTCCACACCCACCGCTGCTGATGGGCTTGTGACCACAGTGGACATTGCTTTAGATGTCTCCAGCAGATGGGAGAAAAGAGCCATTCTCAGATGGAGAAGCCAATGTATTGTTTGATTAAAATGATTTTTTGTATATCTATTTTTAGAGGGACAGTAGACTTTATTTAATAGCATCTACTAAATCCCATTTTTCTTTTGGAGTCTAAAAATAACATAGCTGATGAGGTTTCAAACTATGCTTTGGGCAGCTGGGAGGGAGGGAGGGAGGCAGTTTGTGTTAGGGAAGCTGCGTGGGAGGATGAGATACTCGCAATATATGTGAGTTTGCCGAGTAGAGTAGAGAAGCCAGGGCGTGTTCCCAGGTCCTCCCTGAGACACTGGAGAACCCTGGGCTTAGTGCACCAGAGAAGAGAGAAGTAGCAGCAAGGTGCCGCCCAGGCTTGCAGCCCTTTTTCCTCTGTTGAATGGGTGGTTCAGTGGTAGAATTCTCGCCTGCCTCTGTTGAGATTGGACTGTCTCAGCCTCCCTCTAGGTTTCCTCCGCTCGCTTTGGTGGGCATAGACCCTGGAGGGACTGGAAGAGGCCCCAGGGTGCTCCATGGCTCATGCATTCATCCCTGTTCCCCAGCACAGCTGCACCAAGAGGCCGGGTTGCAGGGACCCAGCCTTAGCCATGAGCAGCGCCTGAGGTGGCCTTCCTCACCTACCTGGATGGTCCTGTCACTTGCAGTCAGTCCTCTTCTGGGCTCTTGTGTGTCAGGCCACTGGACCCTCAGAGAGGTAACAAGTATTGAGTTGCAGAAGATGTTCGAGGTCCCCAAGTTTGTTTCTAGGGCTCTCTGCTATCTTCCTCCCCTCTGTCCAGTTCTATATACAATAAAAGGGTCTTGAGAGAAGTGACCTTTGCTACCCTTGATGAGTCCCATGTGGTCCCTGGCACTAGGGCCTTTGTGCCTACTAGTCTTATAGTCTCATAACTGAGAGGGAAGTCTGTTTCTTCTCTAGACAAAGCCCACTCCTAAATGACCTGCCTTGTTCCATCCATTGGTTTCTGTAACAAATTACCACCAACTTAGTGGCTTAAGACAACAGATATTATTTTCTCACTGTTCCAGAGGGCAGAAGTCCAAAATCAGGCTGGGCGTGGTGGTGCACATCTGTAATCTCAGCACTCAGGAGACTGAGGCAGGAGTATTGCTGCAAGTTCAGTGCCAGCCTTGGCTATATAGTGAGATTCTGCCTTAAAAAAAAAAAAAAAATCAAGGACTGGGATTTAGCTCAATGGTGCCGCATCCTGCCTTGCAAGTGCAAGGTCCCAAGTTCGATCCCCACTACCAAAAAAAAAAAATCAAGGTGCTGACAAGGGTTAGCTTCCTCTGAAAGTTGTGGGGGCCCTCAGTAATCCTTGGCTTTCCTTAACTTAAAATGCATCACCCCAATCCCTGCCTCTGGCATCACATGGTCTCTACATGTCTCTGTGACTAAATTCCCCCCTGCTGTTCTCATAAGGACACCTGTCATTGGATTCAGGATCATCTTCAATCTGAGGTGATCTCATCTCAGGATTCCTAACTGGATTATATCTGCAAAGACTCTCAATGAAGCTACCTTTATAGGTCTCAGGGTTAGGACTTGGGTGCACCTTGGGGAAGGAGGTTCAACTCATTGCCTTGACCACCTCTTTTAAAATATTTGAGCAAACTTAGCGGGATCACAGCAGGGTGCTAGCTGAATAAACCTGCTCCATAAACCTCATCCTTGTCCTCTACCATGCCCAGAACCATGCTTTCAGTCTGTCTTCAGTTACTCCAGGGCAGTAAGAAAACAGTAAAATGTGTGACAATTTCTCAAGATTCAGGTGAAGTTATTATTTCATTCTCAGAAAAAAAATATTCAAGTACCAAGTTGGACCATGAGCATTTGAGATGATTTGGGGCACTCACCCACCTGAGTTTTCTGTTGCTGAGCATTGCAAGACCTCCCTCAACAGGTGAGGTGTTTACCCACCAGAATCTACAGGGCCTTCGAAGGATTTTGAAAACAATGTGGTATCAAAATCTATTTCTCATGTTCAACTTATGTGATCTCCCTTGATGGGAGGTGCCCTTTAGGTGTGATGGTGAGAATACAAGCCAAGAATTCTAAGTGTATGTATGGTCACGAGGCACAAGTGAGGTAAGAACTGTGCAGGTTGCAGGAGAAATGTTCGTGGAGGAAGTCAGGAGACAAAGTCCCAAAGAAGCTGTTTCCGGTTTTCTTTGTCCTTGATCCTGTCTTCGTCTAGCTAGGGTCTGTGACATTGCTTATTGTTACAAATGAGATTTGCCATTTCTTAGTATACTTTTGTCCACTGTCAGGAATGCAGATATTGGGAATGACAAGAGTGTAGGGGCCTGACTGTGAGCAATGGTGCACTAACAGGAAGGGCATTTCAAGTACCAGCAGCTCCATCTTGGGGCAGAGGAGGCGTAGGAGGAAAGTTGAAATCCAGAGACCAAACCAAGATGGATCATGTAAAGGTGCAAATTTCCAGTGATGAATGTCATTACATTGTATACCTTAAATGTACTGATAAAATTAATTAATTAAAAAAGAAATCCAGAGACCAAAGTCTCCTGAGCAGCCTGTGATAGAAGAGCATGCTGAGCTCAGAGTCTGACCCCCTTTTTCAAACGGGGACAAGGGCTGCTTGAACACAGATATTTTAAAAAATTATTAATTTTGGATTTGATAATAAATCACATAACAAGAAACCTGGAAGTAGCCAGTGGCTTGTCAATTCGGTATCTCAATGATGTTGGGCCCTGGGTGGCTTGTGAGAGTGTTTAGTGGTGCCTCCCCATTTGGGAGGGATTTGCCATAGCTCTGACTATGGCAAATGTCTACATACGGTCAAAGGGAAGGACATTTTTCTGAGATGGCCCTAAAGACTTCCCCTGCAGCGCATCAGCCAGAAATAGGTGAATGTAGCTTTTTGCTTGTTTATACTATTTCTGCTCTAAAACAGTCTCAAATTTATAGAAAAGTTGAAGTCCTGTACCAAGAATTCTTTTTTTTTCTTGCTTTGAATTTGGAGTTTCTTGAACTAAAAGTTAGTTGCTAATGTGAAATACCATCACCCTCCATACTATGTTTCCTATAAATAGAGACAATCTCATGTATAACCATAAGACCACTACCAAAGTGAGGAAATCAGTATTGGTATATTATTGCCATCTCACCTTAAATATTATTCCAGCTCCACTAGCGGCCTCAGTAATGTTATTACAGTAAAAGTCTCTTGTTCAGAGTCATACTTTGTGTTTATTTGTCAGATGTCTTTGGTCTCCTTTAATCTAGAACCATTTCTCAGTCTTTCATGACCTTGATCTTCATAACCTTGGAATTTTTGAAAAGGATCGACCTTTGTCACACAGTTTGGGCTTGTTGGCTGTTTCCTTAGGATTAGACTCAGGTTGTGAATTTTGGGTAGGAAAGCCACAGAGGTGATGGTGGCTTCTTATTGTACCCTACCAGGTGGTGCAGGATATCAGTTTGTTCCTTTATTTACCTCACACAGACATGTGGGTTTCTCTTTTGCTCGGTGGATTATGATCTATTACTGTCATTATTTACCTCGAGACTCCAGATGTCCTCTCTTTGGCCAGTGGGAGCTGTTGCAGCCTGGCCCCAGTGTCTCCTGAGATGCCTTCTTCATTCTTTGAGTAGTTCCTCACTTTCTGGCATGACAGGTTGCTCCAAGCTTTCATTGTGCTTTGCCAGTCCCAGCCTTGGATTCGGGCATTTTCCCAGGGAGCCCTGGTTCCTTTTAGTGGAGAATGACAGCAGCTAGGATCTGAGCAATAGGTGTGCTTCTTGCAGTGGGGTTTTGATTCTTCCCCTGTCCCTATACAGGCAGGCAATATGCCTGTGTGTACACAGACATATTTAAACCTATATTAATTCTGCATTCATCTATGTATAGAGATTGGAAATTGAGTTCACACTCATATCTCAAATTCCAATGTAACAGCATATGTTTCATTCCAGTTTTCTCTCAGCATTGGGCAACTCTCTTCGCTGATGATGAGAAGTCTGGCTCCCTTTTTAATCTATTTATTATCCATTTTGTCACTGTGAATTTACTTAGTTTCCTATCACCACCTGCCCTATGAGGTCCCCTTGCACCAGGTCACCCCCCACATGAATACCATTTTCCCCTCAGTAGGGCCCTGGTTCCTTCTTCTAGGCCGGCATCAGATGGTAATCTCCCTTGTTCAGCCCCCTGGATGCATACTCTTAATTTAAGGAGTTTGTGTTCATTAAGATCTCCCATCTGTGTGTTTTCTTTGTTTGTTGTTGTTGTTGTTATTGTTGTTTTTTCCCCCAGTACTGGGGACTGAACTCAGGACATTGCGCTTGCAAGGCTGCCACGCTGCCACTGAGCTAAATCCCAGGCCCAAGATCTCCATTTAAATGAGTAAATTTACTCATTCAAGCCTTTCTGCCTTGCTGGACTGGCAGCCTTTGGTGCCCTATCATTTACCTTGATGGGCATCCTGTTCCTCCTCCTAGGCAAGCTTTTTCATACTAGTTGCTGTAGCCAGTTGGTAGCCGATTGTCACATGTATAAATTGAAATTAAAATTTAGCTTCTCGTTGTGCTAGCTGTACAGTAAGCGCTCAGTAGCCACATGTAGCTAGGGACAGCGTAGACATAGAACACTTCCATTGTGGCCAAAAATTCAGTTACACAGCTCCAGGATATGCAGTATGATTAAAATATATGGTTAATGTTTACATTAAGAATTTTTATTACAGTAAAAGACACATTGCCTTAATTACAGTCAGAACGCACCCCCTTACATCAAACACACTAGTCCCATCGTGTTTGCCACTTGCTGTAGCAATTCTGGAGTCTTCTTTATGAGGTGTAATAAAAAATATGGCGGATGTGCTTACCAAGTGCCCTTGGATCCAAAGTCAGGCTGGTGGAAACATTTCAGTGTCCTCATCCACTCTCTCCACCAGGTCTGGCACTGTGTGACTTCTGGCTGGCTCTTCCCCCAAGTCAAAATGACCGTGAAAGGCAATCATTTTGAAGTAGTGTGGGGTATGGAGGCAGCCATAATAATGCAGCTGCACAAAAGACTTCCAGAGCTGCTTCGGAAAGTGGCAGGAAAGACGGGAGAAGTGTGTTCGAAGTGAGGGGATTCATGTCAGTGTTCCACTGCAGTGAATTTTAAAATTTTAAGCATTCGATGTATTTTTCAGTCACACCTCGAATATGGCACAAGTCTGCCCTGTTTTTCTCCTGATTTAGCATTGGTCCTTTCCCCCTTGCCCCTCATCCTGGCTTCGGCTCAGTGTTTCGTCATTCGGGTGATCAGCTGGATGCTCGCTGCCTGACTGCCCGACCTCACAGTAACAGCTGCACTGGTCTCACCCGTGGGGCCGCTCCCACTGCCCCACACCATCCTTTAACGCACAGTCTGTAAATGGAGCAGAATGGAGCAGCCGGGACAGTCTCAGAAAATGTTAGATTTGTAGTTGTAGTAATTCTGAAATGAGGGTAATCATTCCTCCTTGTCTGAGTTCTTGAAAATCTTATTTTTAACGTCACCCCTGGGATCTTCAACTCTTGGTTCAATTCCCTCCCACCCAACTCTTGGCACAGGGGCTCCTCCCTTTTCAAACTTTAATATGAAGAAGAATCACATCAGATGTTGTTAAAATGCAGACTCTCGTTCAGTAGGTCTGGGTGGGTCTTTTAATGGACCTCTATGCCTGCTGCTGTTCTTGCTCTGAGGATGACATCAGCAGGTCCTGGGTGACTTAGCAGGTGGGCTTGGACTGGGGTATGATGGGATACGGGGCCTTACTCTCAGGGCTGTGGCAGCTTTGTAACTGGGTGGAGATTTAGGATTGGCCAAGGCACAGCTGGTCTCAGGGGGGAGGTGGAGAGTTGGAGGGACAGAGGCTATGGTCCATTTCTCCAGGAGCACAGGCTTCCAGGCCATTAATTTTAAAGTAATGCAAATCGGTTTATGGATGTACTGACACCGTTATTTTAAAAGCATGAGTAGCATGATAATTAAATCTCTTTCCATATTTTATTCTAGCACATTTATAGTGTATCCTTGCCCAGCTGGTGTGATAGTTTTCCAGCTTATAATTATATAAACTGAAAAGTACCAAAAAAAAAAAAAAGTGGATTGTGAGGCCAAAAACAAGGAAGGGTATATTAAGCTTCCTTGCTTTAAGCTCAACTCGGTTTTGCCCTTGCCTTTCCTTTTTTTTCAAGCTGGCCTTGAACTCACTATGTAGCCTGGGCTGGCCTCAAACTCATGGCGATCCTCCTGCCTCAGCCTCCTGAGTGCTGAGATTACAGCACCCTTGCCTTTCTTTTAGGTTTGACTACATTCACCCACTAAAAATAGCCCAAGCTTATACTTGCCAGTATGTGAAATAAAGGGATATTGGTGTCTGTTTAGTGTTTCTCTTTGGCACCTTTGCTTTGAAGTGTATGTTCTTGATGGAGAGCCTAGTGCCCTAGAATTCAAACAGTTCCCTGCTGAGTTGTTCTGGGAATCAGGAGTCCTGAGTTCTGCTGTGGGGGCTGTCAGGGACCCATTGAGTAGTTCCCGTGGGTCTCCAGAGCAAAGGAGCCATAGCATTGGTCCTCCTAGAGTGAACATATGGTGTCATGAATTCTGTCTCCACCTTCACCCCTTCGATGAAAATTCTCCTAGCACAGCCCTTCACAGAACATTGAAGTTGAATTTCTCTCATTTCAAAGGAACGCAGGCAGAATGACCAGCAAGCTTGAGATGTCCCTGGAAATTTAGAAGCAGAACACAAAGGAGAGCAGAGGAGGTAAACTGAGCTAGGATGGGGAGAATGGAAATATGGCAGAGATGCTGACAAGGGGGTGCCACCCCAGATGTGGGGAGCTCTCTGTATAAGTGTGACTGCTGTAGGCCAAGCAGGGGGCCACACTCCTGAACTTCTCATTGCGTTAAGCCTGTTGGTAACGCTCCTAAGAAACACTGCTGGGAGGAGCGGAGGTTTTATTGCCTGTAAGCTGGTCTGATAGGTGAGGCCACTTGCGCTTGATTGCATAAGGAGTGCAGTCATACGGGGATTTGGCTCAGTGCTTCCGCCACCTGCCTCGCAAGTACAAGGTCCTGAGTTCGATCCCCAGTAAAAAGAAAAACCGCTCTCTTCAGCAGCACATATACTAAAATAGGAGTGCAGTCACACATGTCTGTCACCACCCTGCCACTGGAACAGCTTTGCTGTGAGCACTGCACCTGCTGGAGTACTGATGACCTCTGTTTACAAAGTGCTTTCCAGGGCCAGCTGTCAGGTGAGGGTTTAGGGGCAACCCTGGGAAACGGCAGAAGTCCATCGGCAGTGTGTCACAAAACAGCCTTGCATCATAATTCAGAATTGTGTGGTAAAGTGATCACACAGTGCAAGATTCCAGGGATCACTGGGCACATCCTGACTCTTGTGCAGTAGTGGCCCAAACCTGTTGTTTTCTTGATTGATTTTGCTCTCTCAATATTGATCTTGTTCTCAATTTACAGATTTCATGAGATTTCCAACGCTTCTCCTAGCCACCTGCTGTTAAGTCCCTTCTCATACACAAATGAAACGAGTTATGGCTTTTGTTTAGGTGTCCCCCTAAAGCCTTATGCTTTTTCTGAGGTGGCCGAATCTAGCGTGTGTGGTGCTGGGACTAAGGACGTATGGTTACTAAACCATGTGAGTGATTGTTTTGGCACCACCCTAATGCCGGTGATCTGGATGGGATAAAAGGGGCAGAAAGGCACTGGAAAGGTCCCTTGTTGCTTATGCTGTCTTCTGCCACCATGAACTGTTTGCCACACTGTCTTGGAGCCAACCGATTATGGGCTGAAACTTCGATGAGCTGTAAGCCAAATAAACCTTTTCCTCTTTAACTTGGGTGTCAAGTATTTTGTCTCAGCAACAAGAGAAGAGTAACTAACACAGCAAGCTTTTTGTAACCTCAAAATATCAGGGTGATACTCATGTGTGCTCTCTGCTCTTATTTCCAGGGCTGAGCTGTAGGCTCTTGGCCACAGCTGTTTTCTGTGTCTTAGAGACTTCTAGCCAGGGAGTAAATATGGTACCTTCTTGGCCCTTCCTTGGTGGGGATGCTTTTTTCCCATGGCCAGCTCAGTTTGGAAATGACTCGGAAACCAGTCCCCTTTGTGTAACGTGTCTCCCAGCCTCACCCATGCCTTTGGGTTTATCTTTCCACCCCTTCCCAAGGGCCATCTAGATTCTGGAGTCAGTCACCAAATAATAGTAACTTGTGTATTCTGATCTGAACTTGGGAAGCCCATTTCTTTCTATCCCTTGGCTTTTCTACCCATATTCTGCCAGCCTTGGCTTTTAAAAACACTTCTGCACACATTTATGCAGCTTCCCAATTAAAATTCTTTGAAGAAGACATAGCAACTCAGTACTCCTCACATCTTTCCTCTGTGACTACCAAAGTGAGCTTTGTAATTAAACCAAAGAAAAGTTTACAGCATGTGTTAGGTTGGTCAGGTTTGTGATTCAAACAGAGTTTCTTTCCTGTCCTCTTTCTTCTTGTTTAGTGTCCTTTCCCATCCAGGAACATGTTGGATGTTCATTTGGAAAGACTGAAGCTTCCAGCCCCGCCACTCTTGGTATTACTGTTTCGACTACATGTAGTTCTCAGCCAAGTTGAGATTCCATAATTGGTCCACAAGGTAAAGTTCTGGCTGAAGGCACAAGGCCTGAGTTTATCCCAAGCCCTTCTGGTTGCCAGCCATCCTTTACGAGAAGACCTGTTTCTTTCCCTTAGCAACGAGTTTGTATGGAGACAAATTACAGCATGTTTCACGCAGTCAGGACTCCATCACTGAATAGGAAGCAGTTGGTACTGTGTATGCCAGGTAACTTGCAAATGGGGTCAAAAATGTGCATCTTCAAAAGCCAGGTAAATTGGAACATAGTGGAACTTTACTAGGGCTTCTAGACACCTGGAATTTAGAAGGAATTTGCTGATATAGTTGAGTTCATTGCAAAGAGTATGTAACTGTGGATACTAGTTAGGGATACTAATATGAGGCATGTGGATCTCGCCCTGAAAAGCTCAGCAATACCAGAGGGAAAGAAACAATTATAACACAATGTCCTAGGTGCTATGACTGAGGCTTATCCATGGAGCTTGTTATGAGCGCTGATGAAAAAATGAATTCCAGCCAGCATTGGGAGAGGGTGAAGGAGAGCTTAGCATGGAGTCTTAATGGAATTTTCCCTGTGGATACATTGGTGGAAGGACAGTAAGGAAGAGAACAGCATGAGATGTCTCAGAAGCCTCAAAACAGAGCTGGTTGTGGGAGCTCACACTGTAACGCCATCTACTCATGAGATTGAGGCACAGAGATAGTAGATTTGAGCCCAGCTTGGGCAATTTAGTGAGATCCTGTCTCCAAATACAAAATAAAAAGGGCTGACTGAGAAGTTCCCTGGCACAGTGCTTGCCTAGCATGTATGTGTGAAGCTGTGAGTTCAGAACCCAAAAGAAGTGCCCTGAACCCTGAGAAATGCTGCTGCTTCCAGGTGGCTTTGAAGAGGCCCGGTAGGTGGGAGAAGCAGGAGAAAGGGTTGTAGAAGCCATGGGCAACTTTCCAGGGGCCTTACCAGAAATCATTCATTCTGCACCATCTCAGGTACCAGCTGCAGTGCTGAATGCTCCATATGTGGCCCTTCATTTAACGACCACACCATCCCTGTTGGACAGTAGATGCGCAGAAGTGAAAGCAGTCTTCCATACTGGAAGGCGACTCCACTTTCATCCAGGATATTGCTCCTAAAAGACCAGTGGAGGATAGGGCAAATAAAATGTTTGTACCACCGTGTCTCTTATTGGTTTGGCCAAATTAATTTGTTTTGTTTGGCTGGTTGAACCCAGGGCCTCAAGAATGCTAGACAAGCATTTTTATTTTTTCATTTTGAGACAAGGTTGCCTAGGCTAACCTTGAACTATGATCCTTCTTCCTCAGCCTCCCTAGGGTTACAGGTGTGGACCACTGTGTTTGACCCAAGTTGATTTTGATAAATAAATAAACCACATTAATAAAAATCAAGAGCCCAGTTTTAATTAGCCCACACTTAATTGGATGGCAAAACAGTCCATAAAGTGCCTCAGTTTTTGGTTTGCTCGCGAGAGCAAGTCAGAGAAAATGAGAAAGAACGCCCAAACTGTGGTTTTCTTTAAAACCACAGAAGTATTTTCCAAGTCTTTACAGGCCCAGTTCTTAAATACAAGGCCCCTGACTCAGAGGGAGTCAGTGATGAGTTTCCAGAGGACCCAGGACACCCTTTAAATTATGTACAGAATATTGTCTCCATTAATACATCCAAATGTGCAGCTTTTGAGGAGAAGGTCCATGCCTTCCTGTAATTCTCAGAATGGTCTAACAGTCCCCAAAGTGATAGGATGCACTGATTTATTGGTTGTCACGGACAGTTATGTCACTGCTATGTCTTCAGTGCCTGGATGATAAATTCCAGTGTCTTTGTATGGGAGACCTGCACTCCACAATCAAATAGGCCTGGATTAAAGTGCTGCTTGTGCAACTTCTAAGCGTTAGTTCCCTCCCTCGTAAACGTGGGGTATAATATGGGAATGGTTGACGACAACTAACAGAGGTAAAGAGAGCAGATGAGATTGCTTGATGATTTAGGAGGGGAGAAGCTGGGGATAGGCCCCAAGAGATGCTGGAAAAGGGGGTTGCTGAAGGACACTTAGGAAGAGAAGCCAAGGAGCACAAGGGACGCTCTGAGGTAAAGAGAGCAGATGAGATTGCTTGATGATTTAGGAGGGGAGAAGCTGGGGATAGGCCCCCAAGAGATGCTGGAAAAGGGGGTTGCTGAAGGACACTTAGGAAGAGAAGCCAGGGAGCACAAGGGACGCTCGAGGGAAAAGTGTCCAGAGGCCAAGAGAAGGGACAGTGTCAGGCATCAGAATGGCTGTAGAGTTGTTGGGAGCAATTCTACATAATTTTGGGGGAAAATCATTTCACAGTTAAATCATGAATAGGCCTAGTTTTCCTGCCTGCAGGACAGCTATGGCATGCCAGAGACATAACTCAATTTTTGCCTCAGGTCACAGCTAAAACCTCAATGGTCCAGCTATGCTGTGATGCTCCAGGGCAGGATTACCCCACTGAAGATATCCTGGGGAAAGGACAAATTCCTAATCAACATAAGTGCTTCTTCAAACCAGGATCTTCTCTGCATAAATTCCTCATTGTTCTGGGATTATCCCAGCTCCCCTGAGTCATCTATTACTCCTGATGTACAAATAAAGGTGTGGCAAGCTCAGGGTCTTTCTTTGCTGCCCAGATCAGCATTGATCAGGCCCACAGCTCAGTTTCTTCTCTAAGTCTCGATTCCTGTCTTTATTAATTAATTCTTCCTTGTGCTTTTAAGGCTCACAGGAGAGTAGGACTCACTGAAAAGGTTCTGGTAACATCCCCTTTTGCTCTTCCCTACCACAGTGAACTAGTTAGATAAGGATGGAGAAACCACTGGAAGTTTTCATTTCAACCCCAGATCACAGGTATGCATAGTGGCTTAGGAAGAATTTGAGGAACTAAAGACTCATATATACTTGCTTGTTCGTTTTTGTTTGTTTGTTGCAGTGCACTACCACTGAGACATATCACCAGTCATTTACAGTTGTTATTTTGACACAGGGTCTCTGAGTAGCTGAGATTACAATCATGCACTGCCATGCCTAGCAACTCTTTCTTTATTAATTCAGTTGACTGAATGCCCGTAAATTGATGTCATGGAGCTCAGTTCATGAGGTCTCATCTTTAGCTACTTTGGCTCTAATGTTACTTTTACTCCCATCGTTGCTAATGAGCATAGAATGAGCCAATCACACAACATATGGGCCTGCTGTGCAGCCTTGGGCAGGCCCCATGACCTGTGTGAACTTAAGGAATGGAGACCCCATTTTCTCTAAGTGTCCCTGGTCTAGGATAAATTCTCCCATCACTGCCCAGACAAGATGGGAACAGTGGCTGGTGTTCAGCACCTTTTACGTACACATGCAATTCTGGCTATCTTTGATACACTCTAATATGACATTCTGCAGGAAACTGCATGGTGCTCTTGTTCATCCTTGCATTTCCTATGCCCAGGTGGTACCTATACTTGTGTTTGGGAAGTGTACATATCTATGGCATCTGACAGTTATCATCCCTTCTTCCAGGGAAATCCTGTTGTTTCAACATGGAAACGTGATAAGTATTCTATAAAACAAGAAATACATTTGCCAGATGCCAGCCATGAGCCAGGCCTTGTGCTAGAGTCTCTCACACCCTGACCTTGTTTGGGATAAGAGTCCTCTTTATGGAGTTTTCAGTGCCCTGCGGATCGAATCATGTTTCAAGGAAAGTTTTTCTTGGTGTGAAACCACGTGCAGTAGAAGACTGGTATATAACACGCTCTCTGCAGAAGATGGGTGTCAATCCTGGTCTTCTTCCACCTAGATCACCAACGAGCTCTTCTTGATTGGAAGCTGGCTTCCAAACCTGATGACGTTGTGAGCAAGACTTTTCTACGGATTAGTTTGAAATTTGAGGTTTTCATATGTGCATTTGTGCACGCATGTATGCACGTGCATGGTGGCTCAAAGAAAGCTCTAAAGAAATGTTTCTCGGGGGCTG
>NW_022900937.1:21413121-21449949 GCF_012274545.1 Fukomys damarensis
GTAAAAAAAAAAAAAAAAAAAGTTTAAAAAAAAAGAAATGGCTCTCGGCTTGTTGCATCTGCTCTGGACGTTCCTTATCTACTCATTGGTTTGTTTTTTGTTTGTAGCAAGTGTGAACCTGTAGTCCCACTTCTTTCTCAGGTACATGTTCATTGGTGTCTGGAGGAAGGTTATCTGAGGAAGGTGATCGAGAAATATGGTGAACTTAAAAACGTTATTACAGTAAAAAGCACATTGCCATTAATCCCCCTCCAGATACTCACCCTTGCTTTGAGCACACCTATCCCGCCATTGCCCCTTCCTGAAGCAGTTCTGGAAGCCCTCTGTCCTAAGTGTCTTTACAAGGTGTGACTTAAAAACGTGGCAAATGCTGCTGAGCGCCCTCCAACAGAAAGACAGGCTCAGAAAGACATTGCGGTGTGTCCTCATCCACTTTATTCATCATATTGGGCACACGAGAACTCCCGGCTCTTCCCCAAAGTTAAAATGACCATGAGAGGGAAGCATTTTGAATCAATTCAGGACATCAGGGCAGCCACAGCAGTACAACTAAAGACATACATGAAAGAGGACCTCCCAAACCACCGCAGAAGTGGCAAGCGTGATGAGATCAATGTGTTTGAAGCGAGGGGGGAGAATTTTGAAGGGGAATAAGTGACAGTCAGTGTGTCATTTACTACACTGAAGTTTTTAAAAATTTAAACACATACCATATTTCTGTGATCACACCTTATAAAAGCTGCTGGGAAGGTGCTCTGGGGCAGCCCGGCGAGCACCTCAGACAGAGAGCCAAGTTGGTGGACAGTGCAGGCCCAGGAAGGCTACTCTTGCTTGACTCGGTTTGGATCTGCAGGACCCAGGGTTAGGCACAGAGCAGGTTTCTGTCATGTGTCAAAATGGAGTCTTACGGGTCCTGACTTAGGTGGTTCTTTTTTTTTTGGGGGGGTACCGGGGATCAAACGCTCATCCTTGTGTTTGTGAGGCAGGTGCCGGAACCACTGAGCTAAATCCCCAGCCCTGACTTGGGTTCTTCTAATCAGCTCTAGTTTGTTTCTTTACCAGTAAGGCTGATAACTCATCTCTGCATGTAGTGGCTTCTGGGGGCTCAGAGCCCTGTGAGGCCCTGTTTGAGGTGCCTGCTGCCATCACTCCCTGCTTCAGTTCCCCCACGTTTATCACAGGAAATACAGGGGAGGCACTTTTTTCCTTATTATTCAGTCTTCTCTGCCCTCATCCCAAGCAAGACCTGCAGGTATATTCTTGGTTGTTTCCAGAGACTAGAAAAATAATCTGTGATACATAGAAGGTGTTTGAAGAAAATTTGTTGGATGAATAAACAGAAAAAACGAAGAGAAGAAAGGGAAAGAAGAGAGGGAGGAAGGAAAGAACAAGAGAGCCTTAGCAGGACACTCTTCCTTACAAGCAAACGGGCTGAACACACCACGGTCCTCACAGCCCATGAAGGGTGTCCTCCTCCCCAGAGACCCGAGCCCTGTCTGAGGTCACAGCAGCTCTGCTACAGCCCCTGTAGTGCCCGGAGCCTGCAACTGCCCTCCTGTGCCCACCCCAGCCTCTCCACATTCATAGCTCCTTCCTCGGGGACTTTTCTTCCCGGAGTGTTGGCAGCACCGTTTGCCAAGGTACCATGCACAGGGTAAGAGTCAGATCCAGCCCAGGAGTGTGGCAGAGAGGAACCAAACCCTCCAGACTGTGGAAGACACTTTCCATGTCGATTTGCACTAGAACTTACCGGTATCAGAGCTCCCGGGACTCAGCAGATGCACTGGACACGGTACCGCTCTGCTCACGCCGCACTGTCACTTGTTACCCGGTTACCCACGTGGTGGAGAGCGTGCAGAGCAATGTCCCCACGCCTCACCCCAGCTGCTCAGCTCTGTGGATTCGGTGGCCGCTGTGTGGACAGGCAGCCTACTAGGGACATCTGTGTGGAGGGGCTCTAATGGGTCGCCTTGATGAGGTATTGAGAGTCCCAGCTCTGCACCTCCTCGCCCTGAGGGTGCGATTCCTTGGCTACAGCCTGGCTAGACGGGAGGTGATGGGCGCTCTTCACTGTGTGTCAGCACGGGACTCCCTGCAGGCAGCTTCTCGGGAGGGTGTGGGCTGGGTGGCCAAGAGCACTGCAGCTGCTGCCCGGTTGGACAAAGTGTGGAGGCCCTGGGGAGGCGAGCGAGCCCCCACCCTCACTCCTCTCCCCTCCTCCCTGCTCTCCCTGCCTGTAGTTTGAATAAGGGCAGGGCTGGATTAAGGTCTTGGTGGAATCCAGCAACTGGAGTCTTTCCTAGTGGAGGGAGGAGATCACACAGGGATCACATTCCAGATGCAGGGATGGAGATTTAGGGAGGATAAAGGAAAGAGAGTGAGAAAATTAAATGTGGTGAGAAATGGATTTTCCTTCTCTGCCATCTGAAAATAATTGAGTTATGTTATTTTGTAAAATAATCTGGTTTGAGGTTTTTCCTGTTCCCCTTCCCACTACCTTAAGGATTGAAGAGGGAGGTGGAAAAAAAGCACTCATTTGGATTCTATGCTGTGATTCCTACCAGATACCTCAAACTTGGGCCAGGTCCCAAGAGGTGGCTTCGCTATGTGTGAGGGAGACAAGGAGTGAGGTTCCTTGGGAGGGGTGACCTGGTTCCTTTCTCAGCTTCTGCCTGGCTCCTCCCTGGCCCAGACAGGTACCACCACACCTTCCTCCCTGCCATCCCTTTCTGGGCTTTGGCAGACTTAGTCACACTTGGCTGGAGACCCTCAAGGGTGTCTGTCTTGCCTCATGAGCTGTGCTGGAGCCTCGCTCCCCTTTCTGAGCTGTTCTTGAACTGTGCTCTGGGCCTCTCTTTGTGGAGGTTTAACAGGGAGTTCCCATGGCAAGGCTGACTTTACAGTGAGACCTCTTTATTATCCCTGCAGAAAACATTTAGTAGCTGTTAGTAACTGTGCTTAACTGTGGAGTATAATAAGAATGGGGCTACAGAAACCCCATTCCATGGGTCTTTGTTTAGCTCGTTAGATGGGTCTGTCCTGTTCTCTCCGGGTGACACACAGGAACAAGCACGAGCCTTTCAAGACCTTCAGCCATGGAGCCAGATTTCAAAAATTCATACCTTGTCCAAGCCTCTTATTAATAGTATCATCTTGGATGAGTATTTAACTTCACTGGGCCATGGTTTTCCTTGCTATAAAATGGATACAAACATAGCGTTTCCCTCAGATTGTGGTAGGAGTAAATGAAATAATGCATAGCCAGTGTTCAGAATAGTGCCGGTTACCACTTACATAATATCACAGCCGTGTACCTCAGAAGAGCGTTTCAGTCGAGGATGGACCACATATACAATGTACTGTGTTCCTTTGGATACAAACATAGCGTTTCCCTCAGATTGTGGTAGGAGTAAATGAAATAATGCATAGCCAGTTTTCAGAATAGTGCCGGTTACCACTTACAAGCGTTTCAGTCGAGGATGGACCACATATACAATGTACTGTGTTCCACAAGACTGATGAACCAGAATAGCTCCTAAAACCTAGTGAGGACTTGGCCTTTGTAATGCTGAGTGTAAGACTATTCCCATGATTGTGGTGATGCTGGTAAAACTTACTGTGATGTCAGCCACAGAAGTATGGCGCATGCACTTCTGTACCATGTATGACCCTTGATGATAATAAAATATGACTATTCCCATGATTGTGGTGATGCTGGTAAAACTTACTGTGATGTCAGCCACAGAAGTATGGAGCATGCACTTCTGTACCATGTATGACCCTTGATGATAAAATCTCACATACTTTCCCATCCACGGGACAAAATGCCCAGTGCCCACAACTTTTAAGGGAGCAGAGGTTTATTTTGGGTCCATGGCTGGCCAGCTCCAAGGCAGAAACCATAGAGAAAGGACCTCTCTGAGGAAAGCCCTCCAACCCCAGCAGCCTGGAGATAGGGATGGGAGGAGTTGGGGCCAAGAATCCACCCTTGAAGGTCACACCTTCAGGGGCCCACCTCCAGCCAGGCCCCACTTCCTAGCAGCAAATCAGCTGCAGACTCATCAGTGGGCTGATCCAGTCACCTTCCATACATGGGAGACTTTGCAGGAGATGCTTGAACCAAACCACGACACCGATTTACATATGTACTCTACTAAACACTGTGTTGTTATTTTACAGTGCATTCCTACTTACATGAAAGAGCTGACTGTAACACCGTACTGTATTGCCCCGGCTGCAGACTCGTACAGCGCATGTTTGCCGCGCCTCTCTGTTACACCATTCCCTCTTACGCTTGATTTACTTTTGCTTTGTTTTACTGTGGCACCTAAGTGTACAGAATCCACTGCTAGGGTTGCCAGTAAGAGGCCATGTTGAGCGACTAAACTGGAATCGAAATTGAAAGTGGTGAAGGAGAACCAAGCCAGAAAATCGGCAGTGGTTGTTGCTTACCAGCCAGGCACATCCCTTTACAACGGAATAAAACAGCGGGGCTGTGAGGGGATCTCTTGTCAGTGAAGACAATGACACTAACAAACACTCAGAATTCTATCAGACACAGAAACGTCTACGGACCTGGACTGAAGACACAGAACCACGTACCCTCTTGGCACTATGGCCATCACTGCCAAAGCAGTGATGAATCCTTGTGACACTGGATTCATTGCTAGCTCCGGGTGGTTTAAAGGACTTACTCGTGACAGCATGTGAGAGAGAGCAGGGGTCTGCGAGAGCTCATAAAAGGCAGCTTCAGAACTCACGGAAGCTCCAGATGAGCGGATGGTGGAAGAAAAGTACTTGGCAGAGCAAATCTTCAGTAGGAGTGGAAGCTCCCTGTCCTGGAAGTGGGTGCCTGAAAGGACGTTCGTCCAGACAGGCCGAGTCAGTGCCAGGTTTCAGGGATCGTAAGGACTGGCTGGATAACAGTCTTGTCTGGGGCAGTGTTGCAGGCAGCAGATAGAAACCCTTTGAGACGTGGCAGATAGAGAGCTCCAGATCTTCAAGCATGTCCTTGAGCACCTGCTGCCAGGGGACTACAGAAGCCACGAGGAGGCGACTGTGACCCAGCTCCTCTTCCAAGCTGCCCTCCTGAACTCCTGGGCCAGCAAATGAAGCACTGTTTAGAGAATAACACGCTTCCTGAAATTCTGGTCCTCTAGGTTTGTGTAGTGTCCACGCAACAACGGGCTGGCTAAGCAGTGCATTTCTCAGAACGTACCCCCATTGCTGAATGACACATGACTCTTGTTAACATCATTGCAGCCACGTGTCATTGTCATCTTGACTAATATCTGTGTGGCCTGGTGTGAGTTACTTTGCTTCTCTGAGCTGTGGCTTCCGTCTGTGTTGAATGGGCGTGGCACTAATAGTATTGCTAAGGAGATCTCGAGAGGATGTTTGTGATGACACTTGTTCAGGGCCTGACACCTAGTGGAAATGATGGAAGGGGTTCTTGTGTCCCTCCTCAACACAGCTTGCCTCGGTGGAGCCAATCCTGCCAGCTACCGTGATGGAAGGGTCCATTGTACTGTCGTGCTCACTTACACTTTTAATTTCATTCAAGTTAATATTTCTGTCTAAAAATGGTCAGCCCCGCTTTTCACCCACCATTTCTCCCCTTTGCATCCTGTGTTCTGCTATGGATTAGGCCATCACTTGTAAGGATTATGTCAGTGGCCAGTGTAGTACTAGGAGGTCTAGTGTCATGGACAGTCTCCTTGGATGTCAGACTTAGGCCTAAATTTCCATTCTTCCAACCTGGAGTTATCTTTGGTTCTCCATGTATTGTAATGATACCTTCCACACAGTCACTATACTAAGTGTCATCTCAGAATGCTTTCAGAATAACCCTGGGAGGCAGGACTGTAATCATCCCATTTCTACAGATGTACACATTGAGCCTTAGTTTGTTTACTCCGTGCTATGCTGATCTGGGACTGAAATCTGGGTACCTGAGAAGCACACTATCTTGTGTCTGCTGGTTCCTTTATGTTTGGGCTATCTGCTGCTGGGCAACAAACCACCCCAAAATGAAGCACCTTAAGACAACAGCTTACTATTTCTTAATTCTCTTTCGTGGTTCTGACTGAGCTCTGCTGGTGAGTCTTGTTGGTCTCTCCTGCAGGTGCACTCAGAGGTGGCTGAGGCAGGTGTCGTCTAAGGCTCCTTCTGTCACATAGCTGGGATCTGGGCTGGACATGTCTTCTCTCTTAAACGCTGTGATCTCTCCACGTGGTTGGCGGAACTTTCTCACAGTGTGATGGTCTTAGAGTAGCTGGATGTCACACCTAGCAGCCAACCTTGCCCAGAGCAAGCATTTAAAACATCCAGTGGGAAGCTGTAAGGGCTTCTTGTGACCTAGCTTTAAAGTTGCAGACCTTCACATTTACCACAATTTATGGGTCAGGCAAGCTGCTGAGGCCAGTCTAGTATCTGATCCCAATGGAATGGGTTATTGGGCTGTGTCTCTTGCTATAAGAAGCAGCAGGTGCATAGAATGAGGAAATTCATTAATTGTGGCCTCTTTTTAGCCACTGGTCCATTTATTCATAAATGTGAGAGGTACTTCTGATTTTCCAGAAACATGCTCTCATATCTCAGAAGCAGCAATCAGGAGCATAAGAGGTCACATTCAAAATCATAGTGTTAATTTTTGATAGTTTCAGGCCAGTCCAGCCTTATAAACTGCTTTCCTAGACCTAGAAATCAAAGAAGACCCAGTGCCTGCCTGCCCCTGAAGAGACTATTTCATAAAAGAGGTGGATCTCTTAGAGCACATTTGAATAGAAATTTGCAGGTCTTCTTCTCTGTGCAGGTAGCACACAGAGAAGAGACATATAACACAATTTGGGATTCAGGGAAAATTTCTTGGAGGATATCATAACAAAAGTCTATAATGTGCCAGACTTGGTGGTGCATGCCTGTAATCCCAGCACTCGGGAGGCTGAGGCAGGAGGATCGCTGTGAGTTCGAGAACAGCCTGGGCTACATGGTGAGTTTCAGGTCAGTCTCAACTGCATAGTGAGACCCTATCTCAAAAAAAGAAAAGTCTATAATGTGATACCTTCAAGTCTGTAGAGTTACCTGGGTAAAAAAAGGATACCTGGATAGAGGAATGGACTGAAAGGTGGGAACTGGGGTAAGGGGAGCCCATGCTATTTGGTTTTTCCAGACCCTGAAGGCCGTGGGTATGGTATTAAGGGCCCTGGACTTGATTCCAGGATTCTGATGGGTAAGACCTACACGTGGTCCTTTAACATGATCTATTTATCTGAGAAAGAATTTAAAAGTGACAATTGGTTAAGGACGTACTTCTCTGTCCACAGACTCCATGGCTAAGCCACTTCAGATGGAGCTTTAAATGCCACCCTCATAAGACCAGTTACCTAAAAGAAAAATGGACCAAAAAATTCTTGAACATACATTTCTTAGAGAAATACAAGATACAAAAATTTGAGTGTATGCAAAGACACTCGGTTTCATTTGTTATGAGAAAAGTAAGTTTTAAAACTGCACTGAGTGTTTGCCACCACTCAGAGTGCCAGAGATGGAAACATCTAATTATCTGTAATGGTCAGAGTATGGGCTTCCTCCTGCATGGCTGGTGGAGTTGTGATAAGGGACCTTCTTTGGGGAAAGCAACTAATCATTATCTATTGAAATTCCAAATGCGCATATTCACTGACCTAACAATTCCACCTCTAACTCTACAGTTATTCTTATATTTGGAGGAAACAACAAATGTGCACGATAATTCATTATAGTCTTGTTTGTAATTGCAAGAGATTAGAAATGATCTAAATTCCACAGGGAAAAAAACTGGCTGATCAATTATATTTCATCCATACAAAGGAATGCTATAAAATCTTGAAGAAAGAGAATGAGAATTTCTCTATGTGCTTTATCTGGTTGGCTTTCCAAAATAAAGTTGAGTGAACAAAAAAAACTTGTAAAAAGGGAAAATTTACACATACGTATTTGCTCAAATATGTATTAACTATCTCTGGAAGGAAGCATAAGGCATTTCTAATATTGTTCCTAGTAATGAGTGGCTAGGATACAGAAGTAGAATATTTGTGCTTGCCAGGCAGGCATGGCACCACTGAGCTCAATCCCCAGCCAATAACTGAGGCAAAAATCAAGAAATTATAACCAGTAAACCTTTAACACTCAGAGCTTCAGATCTGAGCTAAGATAACATTTCATTGATTCCTTACTTTCGAGCCAAAATTTACTGGCCTTCATCTAACTCATCACTGCATTCCCTTTTCCCTGTCTTTTCCTGAAAGAAAGCCGATGTTCCTGTGTAGGCACTTGTCAATCTGTGGGGTTCTTGGGAAGAGGAGGCCTGCAAAGGGAAGCAGAAGTGAATATCCTGTGTTTTTAGAATGGAATGAATGGAATAAAAGAGAATAGAATAGAAACCCAAGCAAAGCAAAACAGAACACAACAGAATGATCCAGGCAACCATGGAAAATATTAAGGAATAATGTTTAGAGTTACACTTTCTTTTTTTTTTTTTTTTTTTTTTTTTTTTTGGTATGGGGGATCAAACTCGATTCCTTGAATTTGCAAGGCAAGTGGTGGAACCACTGAGCTAAATCCCCAGCCCTAGAGTTAGACCTGTAACTTCCTTTTTGAATATAAAGGGACGTGTGTCAAAGGTTTTACTTAACTCACTAATGACAGAGCGAACCAGCATGATGTCCTGGTGGGTTCCCAGGAAAGCAGCACATACACAGGTCACCCAGAGTGGGATGGGAATGTGCTATTTCAGTAAAACTGGCCCCCTGGGGACCAGGGAAAGCTTACATTTGCATCTCCACTGATGAGATTCATTTGCATTACTATCAGTTTTCTACAGTATATAGAGCTGTAAAAGTAGCTCAGTTGAAAACAAGGAGAGGCTCAGACCTATCAAATTTGATCATCCAGAAAAACTTCCTGAAACAATGTCTTTTGTTATTCCCTGGAAAATACGCTTAGCGATGTTTTTCTTTCTCTTTTCAAAGTCTTTCAGAATTTTGCTTTTTGGAACTAGTATTCAATACAGTTGTGTTACGCTGTTATAGAAGATAGTGAGATAGGCAGTTGTCCCAGATTGTGGAGTCTGGCAGAGCAAGGTGGAGGGAGGGTCGCTTGGCTGCAGTAATCCGGGTGAGGAGGACCCAGGTGAGACAGTGGAGGTGAGGTAGAGAGAAGCATTGCAGAAAAGGCAGCAGGGAGACAGGACGCTTGGGAATTGGTGAGGCCTGGGCTAGTTTGCGCACTTGTAGTTGTGAGGTAGAATTTAAAAACCAATGAGAGGTTAAAAAGGAGGCAAGGAAAACTGAAATTTTACTTGCACTTTGAAGAAACTCTTAAAATTGTACTTTTAAGAAATTCTGAGGGCCGGGGATTTAGCTCAGTGGTTTGGTGGCCTGCCTTGCAAGCGCAAGGACCCGAGTTCAATCCCCGGTACCAAAAAAAAAAAAAAAAAAAGAAAGAAAGAAATTCTGAGCCAGTTGTGGTGGTGGTGGTGCATGCCTATAATCCCAGCACTCCGGAGGCTGAGGCAGGAGGATCACTGCAAGTTCAAGACCAGCCTGGGGTACACAGTGAGTTCCAGAGCAGTCTGAACTCCATAGTGAGACTCTGTCTCAAAAAAACAAAAAAATAAAATAATAAGAAGAAGGAGAAGAAAGAAAGAAAGAAAGAAAGAAAGAAAGAAAGAAAGAAAGAAAGAAAGAAAGAAAGAAAGAAAGAAAGAAAGAAAAAAAAGAAAGAAATTCTGTAGCTTCAGGACAAAAACCATTACTCAGGCCTTTTTCCTTTCCAGGAAATTCACTTAAGAAAGAGAAGAAAGTCCTGAGGATGTTAAGACACAATACAGCCTGTCCTCTGTGTTTTTTACTGATACACTGTGCTCCCTCTCAGATCTCAGCTTCAAACTAACACTTAAAACTGCCAGAGAGGTGCCCTTGTTACCAGAGTTTTGGGGCGCTGTGAGGTCCTTCTAGAGCCAGGTCTCTGTCGTCCTGAGCAAAGAATTGGTTAAGACTTACACAAAAGGTAGCGAGGTTTTGCATTTACTAAAGGGAGGAAAAGAAGTGACTCTGCAGAGTGAAATTGGTCCACAAAGAGAGTTTACCATGCGTGGCCATGAGATTAATGGCAGCTACCTTTTGTAGCCCCCCATTCTGACATCAGATCTAGGCGTCCTATCAAAAACCTGCTCGATCTCGTGTCTGAGTGTTATAGAGGAAATAATACTCTGAGTATTATAGGGGAAAAATAACTCCCAACCTGCGGAATATCAGATATGCCAAGTTCATGTTCTCCAAGAATCAAAAAACAAATTCTAAGGAACAGCAGAGGTTAAGAGTAAGAAAACTTTATTGAGAGAGATCGCTCCTGAGAGACAGGAGGGGACTCAACAGTGAGCTGCCACAGACCCCACTTCACAGGGGAAGTTTTAATAGAGCAAAATCACAAGGTGGGTACAATGTGGGTCAAAATGATAATCAACCAATAGGATTACAAGTATGCTACTTAGGTAATATTGATCCAGTGGAGAAGCAGGTCATGTAGCAAATGTACATGGCAAAAATAGACTTATTTAGGAAGGGATGGATCTGGAGGTCTTGGTCACCAACCAGGCTACATGATGTCTGTCTAGACTATTGGAACAGGTAATGCCAACTATAGTATATTGTTTATCCCTTGGGGAGGGATATAGGCCTGGTTATTCTGTCTTTGTCTTGAGGCCTGGCCTTCAGAAGATGTGCCTCCAGCCACAGTTGTAATGTGTTCTCATCCTCTACTCTGACTCCCAAAAGGGCCTAGCCTTATGTGGCTACCTATAATATTTCTACCTAACTTAGCTGTGTCTAATAAGAGGAACTGAAGATAGCACTTTCTGGTTGGTTTCAGGTGCAGGGATTGGAAACTTTTTCTGCACATGTGATTGACAGGTCGTACCCACTTGTCCAGATGACTGGCCACTCCCTCATCTCCTGTCACAACCAGACGGCCTGTAGGAATACACATCCTAGATCACCCGTCTTGAAGACACCGTAAAAAACACCAGCTTTAGATCATAAAGTGTCTCTGTCTCTTGAGGGCCTGCACTCTATTTCTTTGAGTGTGTGCTTTTAAATTTTCTGCCTAATAAATCCCTTTATACCTCTGACTGACATACTGAAAATTCTTCTTCCACAATGGGAGTCAGTAAACCTGCAACTTAATTCTATGGGTAGGGTGGATCTGGGTTCCTTATCCAGTGGGGACCTCCTCAGACCCTGTCCAGTGACAGTTGACAGATTTTTTTAAATTTTATGTGAAAATAAAACAAAACTTCATAACAAAATAATAAAAAGAATAGTTAATACACTGTATCATTATCTTCAGAGTAGTTCCTCAGTAAAAGACATAAAGGATTCTCTTTCACAAAAAAAAAGAAACAAACAGATAATAGCACAAAACTGTCTTTTTAATGGCTAAGAAAATATACATATAAATGAAATTAATTAGCAGATATATTAAAATACTTTTGAAACATTGGAGTAGGTAATTGAGGAGATTATTTGCCCTTCTCCCTACTTCCTATTTGTTTATCTTCTGTTTTACTTTTTATTTGTATTTATGTATATTTTTTATTATCTCATATAAGAGAAATCATGATATTTAAGCTGTGTGCCTGACTTATTTCATTTAGCAATATTCTCAAGTTGCATTTATTTACCTATGAATGCCTCAGGTTTATCTTTTTATGGCAGAGTAGTACTCCATTGTGTAGAAATACAGTATCACATGTCCCTCATTCATTCATCTGTTAATGGACATGTACGCTGTTTCCAAGGTCTAGCTCTTATAAGTTGTGTTGCTATAAACATGAATACACATGTGTTCCTGCAATTTGATGATTTTAACTATTTTTTAAAGTTTCATTGGGTTGATTGGTACTTTTTAGGTATACAGTACAGTTACATTCATCATTGGGATATTGTACCTTTACATTATATATCTTGGTTCTTATTTTTTTCCCCCATTCCCCTGCCCTCCCTTCACCCCCTCCACCCTTCCATATTTACACAGACTTTGTTTCCATTTTTTCCTTTTCTCATATTTTTTCTTTTCCCTTCCTTTCTTTCCCCTACCCTACCCACTTCCCTTAGCCCTTTTCTTCCTATTTCACATTATTGATTATACAATTTGAACCTTACTTACACTTTTAGTTTCTCACACCAGAGAAACTATTCAGTATTTACACCTGTGTGTCCTATTTATTTCGCTTAAGACTATGGCCTCGATATGCATCTGTTTAACTGTAAATGACTCTAGTTTCTCATTCTTTATGGCTGAGTAGTACTCTATTTTATAGAAAAACCACCTCTTCTTTATCCAGTCTCCAGGTGATGGGCATTTGGGTTGTTTCCAAGTGTTAGCTACTACAACCTGTACCACTATAAACATGGATGTGCATATATGACTGTGGTATCATTCTTTTAATTCTTTTGGAAAGATACCCAGCCAGGGAATATCTGGGTCAAATGGGACTTCTAATCCTAGTTGTCTGAAGTGTCTCCATACTGATTTCCACAGTGGTTGCCCCAGTCTGCACTCCCACCAACAATGGAGAAGGGTTCCTATCTCCCCACGACCCCACCAGCATTTGTTATTGGTTGATTTCTTGAAAGCAGCCATTCTTTATAGGGTGAGATGGAATTTCATTGTTGTTTTCATCTGCATCTCTCGAATGACCAGTGATGTTGAACATTTTTTCATAGATTTATTTTCTGCTTTTACTTCTTTGTCTGAGAAGTGTCTGTTCATTTCAGATGCCCATTTTTGAATCAGGTCTTTGTATTTGGGGGATCTGATTTTTTTTTTTTTAGTTCTTTATATATTCCAGATAGTAGACCTTTGACTGAGGAGTAGCTGGTCAAAAGTTTTGTAGCTTGTCTTTTAGCTCTGTTGGTGGTTTCTCTTGCCGTGGAGAAACTTTTTAATAGAATGAGATTCCAGTTGTTGATTCTTTGTGCTAGTTCCCGTGCTAAGTATTTGTTCATAAAGTCTTTTCCTATACCAGTGTCTTTGAGAGTTCTACCTAACTTATCTTCTAGCAAGTTTAGTGTTTCTGTTTTAATATTTAGATCTTTAATCCTCTTGGATTTTAGTTTAGTGCATGGTGAAAGATAAGGGTGTAGTTTTAATCTTTGGCAGTTGAAATCCAGTTTTTCCAGCACATTTTGTTGAAAAGGCTCTCTTCCTGTCACTGAGTATGGTCGGCTCCTTTGTCAAAGATAGGTAGCTGAGTCTACCTGGAGGTGCTTTTGTATCTTCCAATCTATTCCACTGATCCTCAGGTCTGTTTCTTTGCCAGTATGATGCTGTTTTTATCACAGTGGCTTTGTAGTATAGTTTCAAGTTGGGGATTGTGATTTTAACTATTTTGGTAAGATACCTAGAAGAGGGTATCTTTTGGTAAGATACCTAGAAGAGTGCTTCACATGGGATTATTTTTTTAAATTTTAGGAATCTCTGCACTGATTTCCACAGTGATGGTACTAGTTCATATCCCATCAACAAGGTAGAAGGGATCTTTTCCCCACATCCTCACCATCATTTGTTATTATTAGATTTTTTTTTTTTTTTGCTGGTAGTCATTACTTTCTGGGGTAAGATGGTATCTCAGTGTAGTTTTAATTTGCATTTTTCTTATAGCCAGCAATGGTGAGCATTTCATGTATCTGTTGACATTTTTTATTTCTTCTTCAGAAAAGTATTCACTTAGGTTGTGCAGTTTTTGATTGGGTCAAATGAGGCATGTTAAGTGTCTCATAGGCCATTCTGTTGAATGGCATCAGCTTAATTCTTAGCCTTTGCCTGGTCATAGCCATTTGTCATAAATATTGGCTTCCCACTTTCCATCTGGGGTGCTTGCTAGGCACCATCCTCTATTTTACTGTTTATTTGTACATTCCCTGGGGCAAGTTACTTCACCTGTCTGGACTTGGTTTCTTTAGCTTTAGAAAAGGATGTCTACCTCACAGCATTGCTAAAGAACCACGGGTAATGGCTCCACTAATGCCTAGTTTTCCTTTGGGGACTCAAGAAAGCTTCATAGCGGATGTGATCTCCAAGTGCAGTTATGATAACTGAGGAGTAGATGTTTCATACACCAGCATTTTCATACTTTATGAGATTTACAAGTATTAGCAAGCATATCATCCTTTTTTTCCCCTCCACTTCTTTTTGTCACATCCGTGTCAGGGTTAGGGGCATACACTGTGGACAGAGTGAGCCACACATTTGGGTGTGGCTTATCGTGGGACTTGCATATGAATTAATGGTTATTGAAAGCGCTGTTAAATTGCAAGGGACTTGTTTTGTTCTGTTTTGTTTTGATACCAGAGATCAAACTCAGCAGTGGCACCAGTGAGATAAATCCCCAGCCCTAAAGTGCAGTTTTTTGCTGTAGCCCTCATCACAAATATTTTCAGCCATTGCTTCCTCTTAAAGAATAAAATATCCTAGAAACTCTCCTATTTTGGCACCTAAGTCACATCTCCCAGATTTTCTCTCTCCGTTGGAAACAGAATAAACATCATTTATCAGATCATTGGTAATGATGCTTTTTGCTACATTTTACTTGTAGTTCGCGGAAATGCACCCCCTCTTCTCTGTCATACACGTGTGCACTCACACCCATGTGGACAGGTCCCATTGTCACCAGGTGGGGTACAAAGTGGTCCCCCCGACAGAGGACCTCACTTCCAGCCCCCCAAAAGGAGTAGGCTTATCAACTCTCATCACAGAAAAGGATCTCAGGACTTGTCAATGAGAGGCATAGGCAGGTTTATAAAGCATAATCAAAGAAACACTCAGAAAGGAGTGTGAGTGCTTGAGGGTGAGGCACATTATGGTCTGGGGTTGAGGTGTTTATGTAATCTTGGGGCTGTCTTCAACTCACAGGATTTGGGGTGTATATTCGCAGTGTCCCTCAGGTTACCCATAGTGGGCTACGTTAAATGCAAACCATTTGCATGTGTTTGAAGTTTAGACATATGGTACCCAGTTAATGTGTTTTATCCTAGAGGATGGAAGGAAGTCTGTGAATATCTGGAATCTTATACTCTCAGAAGAAAGCACAGACCCAAATTACAGAGCTACTGTGTCTTTAAAGCTTTTAGGAATTTAGGAGTCAAGACCCTGGAAGAAAAAAAAAAGGCCTGGAGTCAAAAAGTAATTGTAACCCTGGGTAACTTTGATTGTGTCTTGAAGCTACTGTTTTCTTAAAAGTACAATTTTAATATTACCATCTCCTTATCTCCTTTCTGTCTTTATATCTCCTCTCCTCGCCATGACCTGCTTGGCTTATCAGAGTATGCAGCAACAGAGGACTTGGCACAAGGGTTTCCAAGGGAGCAAACACAGCCTTCGGTCCCAGCTCTGTCCCTGTGTGTGTGGCGGTCCTCTGCACCACCTGTCACTGTAGCTGGTGTAGCAGTAGGAGCACTTACAGGGTCCATGCATGATGGGTGTAGAAGCCTCAGCCCAGGACACCCCCCACCCCTCCATTGGCCTCTTTCTGGTGCTTGAGGTTCCAGCCCTGTTCTCTCCCCTCCTGTGGCACAGCCTCCTTCCCTTTCCGTATCTCCGGGACTCCCTCTTCTATCAAGCACGTTTTCCTCTCTCCCAGATCTTAGAGCTTAAACTCTGCTGATGGAAATACTGGTGGTGTGGTGGGGGTTGGGGGACAACACAGGGAAGAGATTTTTATAAAATCAAAGAGTCTGTTTTGTTCCTTGCTTCCTTTGGACCTTTGGAATCACAGTCCTCAGGTGAGCCCTTGTTGGAAAGGAGATAAAGTTTGTATGTGCAACCAGCAAACTGGACAGAACTCATGGGATATAATTACAGTCTTCTCTGTCTCTGTCTCCTCCCTCCTTTTCAGAGTAATTCAGTAGAAGCTTCCCTGCCCTTAGTTTAAAACTCAGATAGTCCCATGATTTTTCTGATCACTCTCAAGTAATGAAAACCCCAGCACCCTGGAAGTTGCCAACACAGTGTCAGTTCACTTTGTAAAATTGCCTGTTGTGTGTAATAATCAAAACTTCTGACTTGCCTTAAAGTTAAGTCTGCTCCCCTCTTCAAGCGAGAGCCTGCTCCAGGTGAGGGAAGAGAGATTGAATTCCTGCTGGTCACCAGTCACACATCCTCCCTAGCTTGGTGACCACATGGCAGGAAAGCCCTTGCTTGGTGAGCACTGTTAGATGCCTTTGCCGGGCGGACCTGGAAGGTCTGCAGATTGCACCCCTGTCATGGCTGCTTTGGGCTCTTCTGCGGCCCAGACTGGGCACACTGAACCACATCTCCTGGACATTCTCCCTCATTGAATTTCCTCTCCTTGGCTGTCTCTTCCCC
Source organism: Fukomys damarensis (assembly GCF_012274545.1). Classification (NCBI taxonomy): domain Eukaryota; kingdom Metazoa; phylum Chordata; class Mammalia; order Rodentia; family Bathyergidae; genus Fukomys; species Fukomys damarensis. The sequence continues at coordinate 21,429,529 of NW_022900937.1, forward strand.
AGCTCCATTGTTCTCAGTGATCCACTCTGTTGGGACCCTCTTCACTGGAGTTCTGCCCTAGCTCATGGGACCCTTCTGTGTGAAACTTCAGACAGATTAGGACTGACTCTTCCCCTGTCTGGTCCACATGAAACACTCACAGATCCTTTGCCCTGACCTCATCTAGGGGAAAGCACCCAGCAGGAACTTCTCCTTTCCTTTTCCATCAGAGCAACTGGTCTTTTAGATTTCCCATGCAGGACTTAGACCCATGTTCTGGTCCCAGGCATTGCAGAGAAACTGGTTTAAAGCTTCTCCTAAAGTTCCTCTCTCTTACCTTGATCAAGGACCCATCTCTTCACCCTGGCAGGGGCAATGTTAGCACAGCTCTCTGCAAAGAAAGTCTCTCTGAAGCTCTGCTTCCTTGCATCTTTACTGTTGCCTCCCCAGTCCAGCAGGTGGTCCTTTCTCAGGACCTGGTAGTGAGCTCTTCCCTCTGCTTCTGAAATAACTGATGACCAGGGACCCTAGAGTTCTTGATCCAACTCTGCCACTAACTTGTCCCATGGAAAGTTGCCTCTCTCTAAATACAAGGCTCTTGATAGATGTTCTCGAGATCCAATTTTTTCTCAAAGTCTGTCATTCTGTGTGGTGGATCTCTGGCTTTTCACCTTGAGGGTCACAGGCAGCTCGTGAAGGAAGGTGTTCCTACTGAAAACAAGGGTTTCTTGGAGAAAGCATGATGCACACACACAGATTCTGCACCCTGGTCCCTGGGAAGTAAACATCACTCTTTGAACACTGCTAGAACTGCTGTTCAGCAATCAGTTATAAAGTCCCTGGGGTAACCCTTTGCTCAGGATGTTATAGGAAGCTTGGACCAAGTTCATTGGCAAACCAGGTCGGAGGGTAGATTGGAATGATCTGCAGGATGCTGGCTTGATTTTCTTGTCTGGAACAGCTACACATGAGCTGGCTGCTGTGTCCTCCCCCAAGGTGATGCAGTCCTTCCACTGCCCTTGGCTGCTGAGCGGTTGAGCTCTCAAATGGGGGACACAGAGGGAAGTATGACTTTCCGTACAGAACACTCAGCTCCCCTTTCTGTCATGCGTACCTTTGAGTCAATCCCTGAAGTATCACCTTCATTTTCTCTCTGTTGAGCCCTCAGTATGTGTCAGGCAGTGCCATCTTCAGAGGAGACAAAGATGGATTGACAGGTGTGGTACAAAGCGGGTGTGACAAGAGAAGGTCCATGTAAATTGCCAAGTCCGAAGTGGTCGTCGTGGGGGAAGGAGTTGTCTTCCACCAATCCCAGTATCAGAGAGCTGCCTGGACCTCAGGAGGGCTCGGACTTCCTTGCAGCTCCCCAGGGCTGCATTGTGGAACGAAGGTCGAGGGTGAGCAATGGCCCTGACCTTCACACATTTAATTCTAGGAAAGGGTTGCTTGCAGGAATGAGGTCAGCCATATCCCTGGAAATGAAGGCAGTGAAGGAAAATGCCTGATCTCTGTTTATATAAGCGCACAAAACAATCCTCGAGACACCCACTTACTCAAGCAAGAGACTACTCCCAGATGGTGGTCTGGGTACCGCAGACCATTGATCACCATGTGGACACATGCTGATGGGTGCATTGAGCACAGCGGCTGAGGCAGGGTGGGCTGAGGGGCTTAATGTCTAGCTACCTGTCCTGAAGTAACTAGAGGCACCCTCAGAGCCACAGCCCACCGAGGGAGTTTTCTTTTCGCTGTTACTTTCCTGCTCTCCTGCTCCTTCCTCTTCTAGGAAGAGCTGAGAGATGTTTGCTCCTCCTCTTCCTCCTTAGCTTCTTCTTGCCCTGGAGTCCCTGATCTGTGTGCCGTCTACCGAGCAGCCTTCTCTGACCTCCAGGACTGGGCACCGAGCTCAGGCTGTGGTTGCCGCAGCTGCCTGTATATCCCCCCTTCCAGCTTTTCACACCGTCGTACTTGCCTGTTCAGATGTTTGTGTCTTCTCCCTGCCCCTCCAGTTCCATGCTGTGACATTTTTGGGAGCAGGGTCTTTGCCTGTGCCACTGCTGGCACAATGCTTGTCTGTAACAGATTCGTAAACAGCAGTGGTGAATATCCTCTGAGAATGGACATGGCGGTTATTTCAAGTCCAGGAAAAAGGACTCCACCTGGCTCTGAGGGCTCAGTGGAGAACAAGAGCAGATGATACAGTTGTCTAGGGCAGTGGTTCTCAAAGTGTGGTCTCTGGGCCAGCAGCATTAGCACCAGCTGGCAAATTCCGGCCTCACCCACACTTGCCAAATCAGGGATTCTGGAGGGGATGCTGGAAATCTGGGTTTAATAAGCCATCCAAGCTACTGCTGAATTCTCAGACTGACTTGGCCATGCTGGTGGCCAGGCATGGCAAATGGGATTTATCTCAAGTGCTTCTTTCAGTTGATAGGTAGTGGCCGCTTACAGCTCTTGTGTGAAGGATTCTGACGCCGTGACTGTGTCTAGAGTGAAAAGCGCCGTGACTAAGCTTTGTCACGTCTGCGCCAGGTATGGGAGGAGGGAGTCCTCAGGCCCTTGCACCTGTCCTCTGTGACCAGAGCCAGGCCTGGATGTAAGCAGGATGCGATGAAGGCAGTGCTCAGGCCTCAGGTCTGCCCAGGGGCTCTATCGTGCTTTGGCCTTCCAGCTCAGGCCCCTCACTGTGCCCGTTTGGGTGCCCATGCCCCTTGACACTAGTCTTGCTGTAAAGGAGAGCAGGAAGTTGAGAGCTTGGTCTTAGTGATCAGTGGGTTTGAGGGGGGAGTGGGGTGGCCCAGCGGGCAGGGACGTGATGCTGAGCAGGCACCACACGTAGCGCGAGGCTGCGATGAGCCAGAAGAGGGGGCCCCCTGTGCCAGGGGACCACAGGAAAGGGGAGAGAGAAGGAGGGAAGGAGCAGCTGTGGATCTGAGGCCTGGCTTTCTCGGATGGCTGCATGGGCTGGGGACAGACGCCAAGCAGGCAGGAGCAGCCCCAAGCACAGGGCACCAGGCTGCAGCAGTAGATCAGAGGTTGCCAAGAGTGCTGGCATCGGGGTGGGGTACTCTGCGGTGTGATGCTGCAGAAAGGAAGGGGGAGAACAGACCCATGGAGGTGTGCGCCTCAGTACCTGAGCTGCCCTTCTGCTGGCAAGTTCACAGGTCATTCTGGGGCTGGGAACTTGGTGATAGAAGTCATTCTTTAAAATCCATCTCTCCCTTATGTGCTCACATCCTTGCCCCGTACACACACACACCCATGCCTTTCCATCAGTGACTGTTCTGGTAGTCAACATGGAGGTAACAGAACATAAATGGTTCTACTGTTTGCCACTTACTTGGTGGCTGAGCCATTCCCATTGTGCATTGCCTCAGTTCTTCATCTAAGAGAGCAGCACTCGCCTGCAACTTTTGTAACTATGTTGACACTAAAGAGAAATGATTTCCCTGTTTACTATGATCCTCTCTGGCAGATGGTAGGAAAGCAGCTTTTTCTAGCAGTTTCAATGCGTTACACGGCAGCTTTCTTTCAGGAAAAAGTAGAGTGCTTTGAGGAAAGAGGGAAACCTTTTCTACTTCTTGTAAAGGTGTCATGGAGGTGGCCTGGGGAGTTCCCCTCAGACGAACAAGGGGCCAGGACTTTGGCAAGGAGACGGCGAGCCAGCTTTTCTCCACATTGGGCCATTGGGAAGGGCTCTGGCGTAGCTATTCCAGTACAGCCAACAGTCATAGAATATCTGCAGCACAAAGCAAAGCTGTCATGGCTAGAAGGTTAAGAGGCCCCCTTATCCTCAGAGAGCTCAGAATCTCAGCAGGTTCACAGGCAGGAAGCCAACATACTGCAGCAATTGTGTGCGTAAGGTGCTAGGCGCCAGACTCAGTCCTGCCCAACCCAAGGTTCTGCTCCGTTATGCCTCTGCTCTCTAATGCAGTGAGCTTAGATATTAGCCATAATGAAAGCATAGGTTTCAGTGGATCTCTTACTGTTGTAAGTCACTGCTTGGTCGCCTTAATTCTTTCTCCTGGGTCTAAGAAGATATAGTTTGTTTTATGCTAGTTGTTGGGGGTCCAAGGCTTTGTAAGGCTCCTGCTGCAGGATTAGGCGGTTGTGGTGTATTGCCCTTCTGCCAGTCTCATTTTCTCAGGCGTTGGGTCCAGGGCAGCTGATGGGGGTGGAGGACCAGGCAGTCACCTCTGCAGCACGAGCTTCTCCCTTGTGCGAGGCAGAGGAGGACACCAGCTCTCTGAGTTGTCATGGCTCCTCTTTTCCTATTGTCAAACCCAGCTGGCCCTTCCCCAGCCTCTGTTCCTAAGAGGAGAGCACTTTTCTTGCCAACCTGGCTTCTTCCCGCATCTGTGCCCTTTTCCTCCACCCTTCATATGTAGAATGGACTAGAATCATCCCCCCAACCTCCTTCCTGTACAGAGAGAGAGAGAGAGAGAGAGAGAGAGAGGCCCAGAAAGCTGTGAGTGTAACATGGGAAGCAATGATTTCATCCATAGAATTTTGATTTTACATTGAAAAAGAAAGAACGACAGAATGGAAACCATGCTGCAAAGGAAGGAGAGGAAAGTGGCGGTTAAGGAGCAAATGGTAAAACTGACAAAACAGAGTAATTGTATTAAGGAGAGGCCCTGATCCTGTATGCACTAGGATTTACCAGGATCCCAGGACTCTGCCTTCTGTCACTATAACAAAATACCTGACATAGTCAGCTTATGAAAGAAAAGGTTTATTCTGGCTCACAGTCTTGGAGGTGCCAGTCCATGATCAGTTGGTCCAGTTGCCTTGGCCTGTGGTGGGACAGGACATCACGGAGTAGTGATGCAGAACCACTCGCTTCATGGCCAGGAAGCAAAAGAGAGGGAGTATCGACCTGGGGTCCCGTTGACCCCTCCAAAGGCGCTTTCCAAAGACCTAGGTTCACTTTCTAAAGGTTGTGCCACCTCCCAGCAGCACTACCTTGAGACCCAGCCTTCAGCACACTAACATCCAAAGTGTAGCAGCCTATTCATGGAATGCGTGGTTCTATTGAATAAACACAACACTGACCTACCGAAAAGCAGGAACTTTGGAAACATCAGAAGCGACAAAGTAGCAGACACAGCCTTGTCCTTGCAGCCCAGAGGCTTGCAGGTTTATTTGCTTCAAAAATCAAGGACAAAACAGGCACTTATGGAACAGTTTGTCCAGCCAAATCAAGGCACTCATGCTGTGAACAGCTAAGATCACAGTTCAAAAGATGCCGGACCAAAGAGAGACAGAAGAAGCCCTGGCCTCAGCACAGGGGGTCAGTGCAGGTCCAACCTGGGGCACACAGAGGTGGTACTGAAAGATTTCCAGTCACTTGACAACTAGGCCACGCACACATGGGGAGGTCCGACAGGAGACTTTATTCAGGTCCAACAGGAGACTTTATTCGGGGAGCAGGAGCAGGGAGGGAGAAGGGGTAGAAAAAGGAGAAGAACAAAGAAAGGAACGTCCTTTTATCTTTTTTGGAGTGAGCTATTGTTTATTTATGAGGAGTGGGCTACCTTTAACCTATCACAGGACAGGCTGCCCTTTATGGGTTTGGTCCTGGAGAAACAGGTTTAACCTCTCCAGACCGCTGTAGCCTTGCGGGGAAGGGAAACTAAAGATAAGATCATGAAGTCTTTAAGAGCCAAGAAACACCAGGAAAATGCAGCCTGTGATGGCAGCGTCACAGCATACTTTAACATGGTCAGTTCCCTAACAGGTACAGGTGGTACCGCAAACGCTATGCTTTGAATAAAATGATGACACATATAAAAGAGAAGATGGAAATATGAATTTGACTTAGATTTATGGGAAAATAAAATGATCATGATCTGCAGACATGAATACAGACATCTGAATTTCCAGCAGATGGAGATGTTACCACATGAAAGAGAAATGTGACAGGTAGACATTGCTCCCCCACCAGGAGTGAGAGACAGGGAGGACCCCTCAAATATATGGACTCCCCAGCTTTAAATCATTAATACTTTAAAAACTAAGTGAGACTCAGATTTCTAATTCTGAGGGTTAGCTTTCTAAATAACGAAAGCATTAGCCAGATGTTTCCTTGTTTGGGAACATTTGGACTTCATTTGTTTTCAAAGGCTGTGTTTAGGAACTGTGGACAGAAAAGCACTCTGCCTTCTAATCAACATGCATTTGCATCGCATTACTTGCTACTTTAGGAGTTAGGGTTCTTGGGTTCTATTTAGTTTTCTTTTTTTCTTCCTGGTCTTAGGGATTCCCCTGTGGCCCTGGGCAGGGGTCAAGTTGTTGTCCCAGCTTGCTGGCATTCTGTTTTGGGCTTCTGAGCTCTTGGGCAGGAGGCTTTTATCACGCAAAAGGGGAACTGAATAGCTGTGCTGTGGATGCTGGCGGGGAGGGATGTGACTCATTAACATTAAACCCCCTGCCTGAGGGGCGGTAGAGAGGGATCCTTCCACCCGCGGTGTTGTCTGGGTGATCTAGGTGTTCCGGGTTTAAACACTTTCAGATCTGCTGAGGATCTGTGGCGAGTCCTTCCCTCCAAATCAAATGGCACCAAGAGTCAGGGTTTACACAGGGAGTAGCTGTAGAACAGCAACACGGCCTAGGCTTAAAGATCTCTTTTTATAATTTGCTTTCTTCTCCAGAATGTTTTTCCTGATGACTGTAAACAAAAGAACTCAAAATCCTCTCAAATGCCTTTTCAGGAAGGCAGAGATAACGCTCTCTCAGAATTTAGTGTTAGAATAAACTCAGGGAGGGAGAGGGATGGCTCAGAGGGTAGGAGTTATGTCAGCTCATATCTGCTGCTGTCTCCCAAGCATTGTACCAATTGTACCAGCCATAGGAAGATACCAGTTTCATGCCGAACTTGATGTCTGTGTTATCATTTTAAAAGACCAAGCAAACAAAATATTAATTGTGAGTCTAAGTACATACAGCAAAGGTTTAGAAATAAATATTTTGGGTCTGGCCGTTTTTTGGATCTGGCCGTTGAATCTGAGGCAGGACACTCAGATTCCTAACTGACAAGGTTTAGAAAAGCATGGCACAGATTTTCTTGGGAACTCAGGACCTCTCTTCATCTTCCTCTTGGGTTCAGCAGAGGTCATCCTCCCAGGGCCAGGGACCTCTTGTTGCCTGCGCCCCGCAGGTTTTGCTGCAGTCTTTTGATCTTCTATTTTACTCTTTACCCAAGGCTATTTTAATCTCTCCTGGAACAAGCGGAGACTTTTGTTATTTGACTATCAACAGCTAACAGCTTTTGGCTTTTGTGGTTTCCACACATACACAGAGGACAAATCAAACCTACCCTCGGGATATCACACGTCCTCAGTAAAACCCTAGCTTTTCAGGAGAACTTACTTTACCTTGTTTCGTATAAATCATCCATTGCATCTGTCCAAAAAGAGGCTGTCAGTTTGGGTTTTAAACACTCTGGAGGGCTTCTTGGATTTCTGCTGGGTAGCGGGTTGGTTGTTCCCCTGCTTCCTTCTTTGCTCACTAGTGCTCTGTGGGATCCACTGTGTGCGGGGCACTTTGTAGTGGGGGGATGAGGTGGAGGCTGGAAACAGCCCCCATGCTGGGGAACCCGCAGCCTTCACGCTTACTTCCTCGGCTTTGGGCCCGTAATGTCATCCTCATTCCCAAAGGATGATGAGTTTTCATCTAGTGGAGTGTGCTCCTCTCTGGAAGGCTTTCTGTTGTTCACCTTTTCAAGAGGGGAAGAAGAGAAAGAGGCCAGAAAAGTGAATCTCTGTAGGGCAGAGTAGTTCATAGTTAGCTCAGTCCCTGGAATTTGGCCTTCAGCTTTAATTACTTGTGTTATTATGAGCGATCTGTTCATTAGCTTCCTCAAAATATTATGTGTGTGTGTGTGAGGGGACAGTTTTGGATATTCATAGGCACTGTGGCATACTGGTTTCTTTTTGTCAAATTATAAAATATATATAATGTAGAATTTACCATCTTAACCATTTTTAAATATACAGTTGAGTAGTGGTACATATATTCATGTTGTACACAACTCTGTTCATCTCATGAAAATTTCATGCCCACTGTATAGCAGCTTACCATTTCCCACACTCTCTCCAGTACCGGTCGACTGTTATTTCTCTTTCTGTCTCTGTGAATTTGACCACCACACTCCATACCTCATTTGAATAGAATCATATATTTGTCATTTGCCACTGATTTTTTTCACTCAGCATGAAGTCTTCAAGTTTTATCCATGTTGTGCCATGCCGTGTATTTGAATCTTTCTTTCTTTCTTTCTTTCTTTTTGTACCAAGGATCAAACTCGGGACCTTGCCCTTGTGAGGCAGGCACTGGAACCACTAAATCCCTGGAATGAATTTTTCTCTTTTTAAAGGCTGAATAATATTCCATCGTGTGTTTGTTTCACATTTTGCTTACCCATTCATTGCTTGATAGATACATGTTTGCTTCAACCTTTTGGCCCTGTTAATGATGTGTTGTTATTGTACAAATATCTGTCAAAGACTCTGCTCTCAATTATTTGGGGTATACAATCAAAAGTGGAATTGCTGGACTGTATAGTGTTTCCAGTTTTAACTTTTTTGTGTGTGTGTACCAGGGATGGAACTCAGGTCCTTGCGCTTGTGAAGCAGGCGGCAGAACCACTGAGCTAAATCCCTAGCCCCCATTTTTAACTTTTTTTGAGGAATCGCCTTGCTGTTTTCCATACTAGCTGTTCCATTTTTTAATTAAGTTTATTGGTACATTTTAGGTATGCAATATGATGCCATTGACCATTGGGAATTTATTTCTTTACTTGCTATATCTTGGTTCTTATTTTTTCCCCATTCCTCTGCCCTCCCTTCAACCCGTCTATCCCCCCATTTACTTTGTTTCCATTTTTTCTTTTTCTCATATTTTTTCCTTTCCCTTCTTTCCTTTCCCTTACCCTTCCCACTTCTCCTTCCTCTTTTAGACCTTTTCTTCCTGTTTCACATTATCTGTTATACATTTTGATCCTTATTTACATTTTCAGTTTCTCACATCAGAAAGACTACTTGGTATTTACACGTGTGTTCTATTTATTTCTTTTAAGAATATGGCCTCTTTTGGAGGGGGTACTAGGGATCGAACTGAGGTCCTTGCGCTGGCAAGGCAGGAGGCAGAGCCACTGAGCTAAATCCCCCGCCCTTTTGTTTGTTTGTTTGTTAAGAATATGGCCTCAATGTACATCCATTTTGCTAAAACTGATTTTAGTTTCTCATTCTTTATGGCTGAGTAGTACTTCATTTTATTAAAAAACAAAACAAAACAAAACACATCTTCTTTATCCAGTCTCCAGTTGTTGGGCAGTTGGGCTGTTTCCAAGTTTTAACTATTACAAACTGTGCTGCTGTGAACATGGGTACACATATATGGCTATGGTATGATTCTTTTAATTCTTGTGGGAAGATAACCAGCAGAGGGATGGCTGGGTAAAATGGAACCTCTAATCCTCCTAGTTTCTTGAGGTTTCTCCATATTGATTTCCACAGTGGTTGCACCAGTCTGCACTCCCACCAACAATGGAGAAGGATTCCTTTCTCCCCACAACCCCACTAGCATTTGTTATTGGTTGATTTCTTGATGGCAGCTGTTCATTCTGGAGTGAGGTGGAATCTCAGCGTTGTTTTCAGCTGCATCTCTCGAATGACCAGTGATGAACATTTTTTTCATATGTTTATTTGCTACTAGCTGTTCCACTTTTCCACTTTTGCATTTCTACCAGCAGTATGCAAGAGTTCCAGTGTCTCCTTGCCAACACTTGTTATGTTCTGTTTTTGTTTTTTCTTTTGGTACCAGGGATTCAACTCAGGACCTTGAACTTTTGAGGCAGGTGTAGGCACCACTGAGTTAAATCCCCAGCCCCTATTCTGTTTTGATTTTGACAGGAGCCATCCTAATGGGTGTAAGATAGGTGTTAGCTCCACTTTTAAGAGTAAAAGAGTAAGCCAGAATGCACAGCACAGTCTCAGAAATTCTTCCATTTTCAAATAGATGCAGGTCAGGAAACATTTGCCTTTATGCACCTTTTATCAAAAACTCAATGGTATCAAGACCCAAACAGGATGGGCCCAGTAGGTTTTAGACCAAAGGTTTAAAAGAGCTTATATGTATAGTCTTTCAGTTTATTTATCTAATTTGACTGTCAGGGGACTGCTTTTGGTGAACTCTTCATATGGACTTGACAGGGAAACTGTGAAAGGATTAGAGAGAGAACGTAAAAGGTGACACTATTGGAAGATTTCTGGATTGCATAGACAAGCAATGCAAGTTTGACTTTTTCTAAGTCTATAGAGGTTAAATCCAGTTTAGATCATCTATTTCCCTTTGTCTTTATCGTATTATTTTCCTCTGATCTCCAGCAAGGTGAATGCACAAAAAAGGCCTTGAATGTCCGTGATGTAAATGATCACCTGTTTTTCACAGCCCTGCCTGAGGAGTAATTTGTTTTTAAATTTGTTATATTATTATTATCATCATTATTTTGATACCAGGGATTGAGCTCAGGACCTTGCACTAGCGAGACAGGCGGCGGCACCACTGAGTTAAATCCCCAGCCCATGAGGAGTAATTTATAATGTTGAGTTACCCAGAAATTTTGCTTGTATCCTGATCTTCATAGTGCAGTGGGAAGGGCAGTAAGTAATAACTAGAATTAGTCAGAAATATCATATTCTCCCACTGTAAATATATTAAGCATTCAGAAAGAATTCTGCCTTTTTCGAGGCTGCCTAATCACTTAGGTAATTATGGCTGGCTAAGTCCACTCAAAAGAAAATCAGAGTACGAGGCCATGGCTGCATGGTCAAAGTGAAGCTAGGAGCTAAATCTAGGAAGAGATCATGAAGGTTCACTGGCTGTGCTTAGGTGTACTCTGTGCACATGTGTGTGTGTGTTTGTGTGTGTCACTCCCGATCCCAGATATCCCAGTCAGCTGACACATACTTACCACTGCTGCTGAGTGTGCTTGCTGGCAGGAATACTTGCTGAAGGAAAAGAATAGTGAGTCAGTAGGTGTCAGTAGGTGATGGAGGAGATGCTGGCATTTCAGAATGTAGGAGACTCCCAAGGTGAAAGGGTAAAACTATTTCTCTATACAGACATTTTTCTAAACCTTCAGGTGGCTATTTGCAAGAACCATGACAAGAAATAAAATAGGATAATGAGACCCTGAACATTGTTCCCAAGGTTTGGCTTCTGAACAGCTGGAGACCTGAAGAACAGCCAGAAAGCAGTGGAGCTTTTCTGCTTGCTGTTCTTGCAGGCACATTTGCACTTGGCCTTACTTCTATGATAGTTATCAACGAAAGTTAGAGCAGGCAGCTCAAAAGGGCTCTAGTGACAGCCTAACAATTACTTCCAAAGGGTGAGGGAAGACTTAATAAAGCTGGCTACTACTGGGAACTACCACGAAGCTTGGCTTTTTCTGCCAGAAGTTGCCACCTTGTGATAAAGGTAGATATTTTCATGTCTGCGGTTCTTATAAAGAAATGCCTCCAAAGGCAGACGTTCTGCAACTTCCCCGGCATCTAGTTTCAGTGCAGAGAAGGAAACTAGCTTTTATTGAGCGCGGGTGCTTTTACAAGAATTAGCTTTTCTGACAGTCAAGACTTTGAGATAAGCATTGTAGAAACCATTTTTGCAGAGAAGAAAAGTAAGGCTCATAGACATAGTTTTTCCAGTAACCCACATTTAGTTAGTGGCACAACTCAGACTCCAATCCAGGTAAGGACTGTGCAGAATTGGTGTTCTTTCTCTTATATTTATGCCTTTTAGTGAGTTCTGGAGCACTAGGGAGTTTGTCTGAAGGTCTGATCAGCATCTATCTTGTTGCAGTTCTTTGAATACAATTGCATTTTGAAGGTTCTGTTGGGCCTGAAAGGCCTTGGCTGGGGAGCCCAGAATGTTGGCAGCAGCCAGTTTTGCAAAGCGGCCTTAGGTCTCAGTGAGCTTGAGAGCCAAGCTACACCTCATTTAACTCAGTGGCTGCTGTCCAAATTGTCCCACGGTCAAGAAGTGGGCTGCTTTTCGTGGCTCTTCTGTACACATCATTTGTTTTTTCCTTTTGTCTTTGACCATCCTTTCCCCCAAATACCACGAAATACTGTTGCAGCCTGAGGTTTCAATTAGGTTCTGGCACGATGAGCTCATGCCACGCTTTGTGTGGCCGCGACAGAACATCCTTCCTGGTGCTTCCTTTGAGAGGGGGCCGGGGCTGCTGAATCCTCTTTTCATTGCTGCCACAAGGGAACCTCCGTTTCTCATTTGTCCAAATCCTTGTTTGTCTTTGGGGAAGTGAAATGCTCCCATTTGATTGTGATTGGGATAGATTGACGTCCTTGAAAGTCTGTGCAGGAATGAAAGGCGAGCTTACTCAGGGGGATTATTCTCCCTACACTGAGGCAGCTCAGTGTGGAGGGCTGCATTCGTTTGGTAAATAGTGATGGAGGGACCCCGCCCCTGCCTTTTTCTCCTTGTGCTTGTGCATATTTGGATAGAACGTGTTCTGCCTGCAGAAAGGTCCTGCAAAACTGTTTCTTAGCAAATAACTGGGGCCTGAAGGGGTCCAAGGAGGCTGGCCAGTGAGTCCCTTCAGGACCACCATTTCCACCGTAAGGTGAAAAGGAGCATTTTCTACACTTGCCCTGTAAATCCAATGGGCCTCAGGAATAAATTCACCAAGCCACCAAAGAGATGAACCTTGGTTCCCAGGCTCCCGGTGCAACCCCAGGAAAAAGGCTGGAGTGTGGTAGGTGGAAGCAGCCACTTTCTGGTGTCCTTTGTGTCTGTGCCTGTGTTTGTGCATGTGCAAATGGCTCTTACTCTGTCTGGCTCGCTGTTGATTTTGTTGTGAAAGCTCCTGGGTATCTGGTATTGTGTCCATTCATGCGCCCCTGTACAGAGGTATGTAAATGAGCTTGTTAATTCAACTGAGCAATTGATTAAGCTCTTTTTTAATGTGCTCAGTCCTGCCCTGGGCACAGCAGGGAGGCATGAATGCAGCCCCAGCTGGGTCTCTGTGACCTTGAACAACTCCAGGCACCTTTCTGAGCCCCTCATTTCTTACAGGTCTTGGAAAGAGGTGATCAGTGAGATGGAAAGATACTAAGCCTACTGGAAGATAAGACCCATTGTGCTTAAAAATGCAATTGAGTTGTGTCCAGAATAAAGTTGTCCAGTTGAACTTGACTTTCAGATGAATTTCTGGTTAATGTTAAGCATTTAGTATATGTGTGTCCCACACACTATATGCTGTATACCTGGACTATTTCCCTGAGCATCCTGCAGATGATCCAGCAACTCCGACCCAGCAAGACTGCAGACTGGGTACTCACTGCAGAGCCTCACAATAAAAGGCCACCAAGGCTGGAGCTCGGTGCTGAAGATAGGGTTTGTGAAGGAGACACTCGGATATGAGAGCAGAAATGGTAGAGCTGCTGAGGTGAGAATGCTCATGGCTTATTTTCAGAGCTGCGAGGGCAGTTGAGTGGTTGATCTGGGATGCAACTGTGGAGAGCAGTGTCCTGGAAATCATCCTAGCGGCTGGACGTAGACATCTTGGGATAGTGAAGAACTGGGATGATTGTGAGGTGAGTCTGCAGGGGCTGCTGGGGTCTAAGTGGTAAGATGCAGACGCCATCTGTCAGAAAGCCCCCAAGAGTTCCTGCTGCCTCCCAGCACAAAGCTTGTGCGGGCTCAGGCAGGTCACAGAGACTCAGGGAGAAGAGACAGACCCTGCCCCCTGCTCCTCAGTCAGAAACCGAGGCTGTGTGTCAGGATCCCTGAAGGTTCCCCCTGGATTCTGAGAAGATACCATGCCAACACACTCTTCTCGGGAAGCTATCCAAACTTCCTTTCCTCCTGTTGCTTTTTTTTCCATGATCTCCCCATCTGCTCCCCAGTGTTTAGATGACAATGAATGCCTCTGTTGACCCCTCCTTGGTTTTCAGGAAAGTGGATTTGCTACATCTGCCTGTATTTTGATGGGATTCCTTTTTTCTGGGTCACTGTCCTGGCACTGTGACAAATACCTGAGGAAATCAACTTAGGGGAGAAAAAGGGTATTTTGGCTTATGGTTTCAGAGACCTCACTTCATAGTAATGTGGCTCTGCTGCTTTTGAGCCTGTGGTGAGGCAGCTCATCATGATGCCAGCCCAAGATGGAAGAGGGTGCTCACCTCATTGTGGCTGTGAAGCAGGAAGAGAGGAAGGGGCCAGTGTCCCAATAGATTCTTCAAGGACACACCGTGGGTGACCTAACTTCTTTCCATGAGGCCATACTTCCTACACGTTCTACCACCTTTCAGTAGGGGTCAAGCTTCAACATATGGGCATTTGGAGGACTTTTTGTGTTTGGTGTTCCTGAGGGTCAAATACAGAGGTATTTACCACTGTACTAGTGTGCTATATTTTTTTATTTTGAGATAGGGTCTCACTAAATTGCTCAGGCTGCATTTGAACTTGAAATCCTTCTGCCTCAGCCTCACAGAGTACTAGGATTACAGTCATGTACCATAGCCCTGCTTTTTAGGGGACATTTACGATCCAAACCATAACACTCATATTATGTTCTTATTGCTGTTAACAGCTTTGGCTTAGTACCAACAAACTCTGAAGGATACATATTTACACAAACACATGTGCACAAACATGTGCGTACTTATGTGCACACATGTGCATGTATAACAACATACATCCATATATACACACATAATTCATGAATCCACACATATACTCTATGAATACACATATATAAAATACATAATACATTTACACTCCCATATAACATACATACATGCCTACAAACATATATGTACACATACATATTTTACTAAGATGATAACAGGGAATGAAGTGAAGCCATCTGCCTTAGGAATTGCTTCTTCAGAAGTATTACTCGTTCCTCTGCCTCAGTTTCTCTGGCTCTGAGACCTTTACAGGGCTGTCTGTACCAGAGTCTGCTTCTCAGATTTCCTTCTTACAGCTTGTAACAGCCTCAGCCTTGACAAGAAAACCCCTGACGCCTAGTTCTTCTGCAGGATGTGTACGTAATCCATAGTTTAATATGCATATATCCACCCAAATAGATATATGATTTCCCAAGCCATAAGAAACTTGTTATGACCTCCTTTTCCTATTGAAGCTGTCAAGCTGCTTTCCTGACAGTTGGCCAGACCAGCTTTCTACTGACAGAACCTCTTTTGGGTTTTTATGTTTTATTAAGTGTAGCATTTTAAGATGTAGCATTGCATGTCACAGTTTGAACCACATGGTGTTTTTTCCATGACATTTGTTTTCAGTCACTTTTTCCTGCTTTTGATTTACTATGACATGAGAGAAAAATGAAACATTTCAGAAGAGGGTTGGGTAACTTTGGAGAAAGTTGGCTTAGCCAATTCCCATGACACTACATGAAATTACATGTCTAGGAACTTTCTACAAATGGAAGCTACTGCTGTTTCCTGGTCTCTCTGGAAAGTGTGCAAGAAAGCAAACCATAGTACTCACAGAACTCAAGAGAAGTTCACTCACTCTTTCTGTAAGAACAGTGTGTCATAACCTGGACTGCTGGTCTATCTCTGTAGCCTCCTCTGCTACCAGCCAGTATCTACTTGCTCTTGAGCTGTGGAGAATGTGTCCCAGCCCTTGAATGGGCCATGCTCCTAGCCTTTGGATTATACCTGTGCTGTGTCTTGGGTGTAACTTGAAAATCCTTCAAAGGTATGTATGTATGGGCTCAACCTCCCAGGAAGCTGTCGGGAGATGGTGGAACCTTTGACACCTGGGCCCTTAAGTCATGGTGGGGATGTGGTATGTGGGACTCCAGCCTCTTTCTTTTGCTGTCTTCTTCCTGGCTGGAGATAATAACCTTTTGCTCCAACACACTCAACAATTGCCACCCACTGCCCTCACCAGAACTGAGCCAGGGCAGGCAAGCAGCTTGTCTTTAGACCTCTAAAACTGTGAGCTCTGTAACTCTTTACTCTACATGAGTTCATTGTCTCAGGTAGCTCACTGCAGTAATGCAAAGGTGATGAATGTATTCTGCCTGGAATGCTCTTCTCTCCTCCCCTCCCTTTCACACAGTTGAAGTCCACTTGTCCTTCACACTTAAAATTCACATTCATTTGTGTGAAGCATTGCATGAGGTTGAAAGTCTGCTCTTTTTTCTTATCATGTCCTCAGTGCTTCTTGTAGTATCTGGAGTAAGGTAGACTCTTACTATTTGCTAAGTGAACAAACTTACAAATGAACAAGTGTTGCTTATCCCATGAGAGCAGAGACCATGTATTAGAAAATTGCTTATCCGATCCTGGCAGAGGGTCTGGCACACAGTAGGGATCCAATAAGTGTTTGTGGGGTAAATGAACAAACATTGCTCCATATGTGACATCATACCCAGCACCATCCTTGACCTTGGTAAGCTGAGCTTTTACTTAGAGAGATCATATGTACTCAGATAAAAGAACTGACAGTTCAGTAGGACACAAAGTGTAAGACTTTTGTATTTGAGTCAGACCTGGGTTTGAATCCTGCTGGCTACACCACTTTCTGTTGGAGTGTTTTTTTAGCAAGTTCCCTAACCTGTGTGAGCCCCGGGTTCTTCATCTGTAAAAGGGGATCGCCTGAAAGGATAATCTGAAATAAAATGTATGTGATGCCTCACACTCTAGTCACATCAGTCATGGTCAGGATTAATTTAGCAAATCTCTGTATTTAAGTGAGAGGTGAGATCACTGACCAAGACTGTGACTCCAGGCAAGTCTTCTTGTTTTTCTGAGTTCAGTTTTGTACTGTGTGAAATAAGAGGATTAGGTGAGCGTTGGGCTCTTTCCAGGTGCGCTGGTCTGTGGAGCTCAGAGTTGGCAGGAACAATGACAGGGACTGTAGTGGAGGAGGTTTTCAGGGACAAGTAGTTGAGCCGTATGTGAAGGGCCAGGTAGAATCTGCTGAGGAAAAGAACAGTGTGACAATGCCAGCCATGGGGAGGACTTGTGCAAGCCACAGGGGTGGAAAGGAGTGCAGGGCATTGGAAACGGGGTGAGGCAGGGGGAGGATGTCTCGTTAGACATGGTGGGAAAGGAAGACCATAGGTCCGGGACAGGTTCCCGAGACAGGGTGACTGACCTGAGCCAGAGGAAGAGGCAGGAAACAGGCTTTCTTGAGTCAGCTGCCCTGGGAGGGACAGGAAATCCCCTAGCACCCAGAGATCTAGCTGAGGTGCTGGGTAGTGACCTGGTTTCTGACAGGTGACTTCAGGGTATGGGAGGCACGTCCCGGTGTATTGGCAGCACAGCACAGCACAGTGGTGGAAAACTGTTTGGAGCAGCTCTGGATTCCAGCCCGGGGTAGCTAGAGGGCATTCAGTATTAACAAGGGCCTTGGCATCACTTCTGCTTAAAGCTCAGCACTACCAATTACCAGCCCTGTGGTCAGGAGCAAATCCTTCTGCTGGTCCAACAGTGTCCTTGTCCTGCACAAGCCAGAATGAGCTGAGCAAATATATATATAAAGAATCTGGCACATGGCAGGGGCTCAGTAAACAGTACACATAGAAAACTATAAAAGATAGGTATAGATCAGGCAGGTAAATTCAAATGCAGATGCTAGGGAGAAAGGAGTTGCTCTGATTTCTACATGCCACGGGTCACACCTGACAACGCCAATGAGAACTTCCTCTTTGCAAGGCCTCCTGATGCCTGCAGCCTCTGGCTGGCCTGCAAGTACACAGCTGTTACCTTTTACTTGGGTAGCTGATAGTCGTTTTGTGTGTCTCCTTTGGCATTGCATTCCTAGGGTGTCAGCTAGTAGCTGAGAGATAAGTCTCCTTCCTCGTCTTTGTGGGGTTCACTCTTATTGGTTAGAGCGCTGCTTCTCCAGTGCGGTTCCTGGATTAGCAGAATTGTTGTCAACTTGAAACTGGTTAGAAAGGGCAAACCTTCAGCCTGCAGGACAGACCTACCAAATCCAGAGTTCTGGAGATGGGGGTCCATTCATCTGCATTTTCACAAGACTGCAGGTGATTCTGATGGACGCTGCAATTTGAGAACCACTCCAGAGCCTTGCCAAGAGAAGCGCACCAAGTAAGGCTGAGGGATTTAGCATAAATGGAACATTGAGCTAGTGATTTTTCAGGGTTTAAAAAAGATGTTTTTGTCCATTCTTTCTAATCCTGATTCCTAAGCCTATTATGACTGTCAGTTAAATAAGATTGTGCAGGGCACTGCACGTGAACTTCTGAAGCTTAAGTTGCATAGTTGCAAGTGTGGGCTGGAAGGTTTGGGATGGGAGGCAGCTGATAAACTGCATGGTTTTGTATTTAAGCTTTCATAACGGAATGCTCACTCCTGAAAGAGTTTCCTTTTCAGAACAGGAAAAGCTAAGAATTAGACCGTCTCGCCCCTCTTCTCTTTCTGACTTTTGCAGAACAGTCTTTTAATTCCAGAGCAGACTCTGGGCCCTTAGCAGCATTCTCCTCCTATTTTCCATAACTATGGCATGGAAAATGCAGTCTGGGGGAGAGCAGTTTAAACAGTAATCATCAGAACCTAGTCCAGAGTTTGGAGTCCTGGCACAGGCAGATCCTTTGCTGTAAACAGGAAAATGCCACACAGATAATGCAGTCGCTGCCCTGGCTCTGGCTGCTTCTGGATCATCCACCAGAACAAATGTTGCAAACCTGCGTCCTTGCCTGTGCCTTGAGCAGACATCCTTTTCTTCTGTTTAAGCCCCGCGCACCCCTCACTCCTGACCTGCGTCCACATGTTTCTCATTCATTTACACGTCACTCATCAGCACAAGTCAGGTAAGCACCCTGCCACATCCAGGTTTTATGGGTTGCATTTACAAGGCTGCTTTTCTTGAACAGGGCTGTCATATATTCTACCCCAGAAATGGAACTTGAGCCCGGGAAGGGTGGGCTTTGGTGCTAAACTTGGAGTGAACTTACGAAATACGCATGGGTCTGAAACTAAGCCCAGATGTTATCCATTCTCCAAGAATAAACTCACCTATTTATGCGCAGCCTCTCCTCCTTGCTCACCTGACGTTTTCGCCTCACTTGCATGAGGAAGGAAGAGTGCGCAGCTGGGGAAAGGGCTCAGGCCTTGCTTCCCGCCACTTTCCCACACACCCTTCTAGGAGGCTCCCTCTTGCTGGCTCACTGTTTCCTCACAGAGCTCCCTGAAGCCTAGGATCTAAACACGCCAGCTGCATTTTGCTTTCCTTGAAAGCAACATTTCACTCTCACATTTATGCAGAGTCTGGAAAGACAGCAAGGAGACAAGGGGACTTACCACGGATAGTAACGGTGCAGAAGGATTCTGTTTCTTGAGTTTTCCCGTCCCCAATCTCCCTCCCTAACTACTTCAGCTGTTCGCTAGATATTTACATACTCATCTCTAAATCATGTTCCTGTTATCCCTTCTAGATTTTCCCATTCTAAACATTTTCTGCTGAAGATGGGGACTTTGCTCTGTTCCATCTTCCTCTCCTAATCATGTATGAGCATTTCCCACCCAGACCCTCAGCACTGTGATGTCGTGAGTTTGGTTGGATTAACAGCCATGGCTTCCGTGTGAAGCCCACGCGTGTCCCCCCTAAGGTCGGGTCTCCAGGACGCTGATCCTGTCCCATGGGCACAGGGAGAAGCTGGGCTGGGACTCGGTCACACAGAGGGCTCAGCTAGTCCCAGGAGAAGGCCTGACACTGAGACAGGGTGCTCTTTTCACCACGTGAGAGGTCATTAGACGGGTGGTCCCTGGGGAGGAAGCTGTGAGAGAACTTCAGCTGCTGGGGGAGTCGCTAACCCAGACGGAGGCATGGAGACCAGTTATCTGGGTATCATGGTGTGGCGTCTGTTACCAATACTGTGGTTATTTTTCGTGTCCTCACGTCCTTTCGTTGTTGGTGATAAAGCCTTTCTTTTCTACTTCACGGTAATTCAACCCAAGCTCTTCTAAATTGTGCAAATCTGTTTTCAGTAATTTAATACTTAGAAGCTGAACGTCTTAACATTTATGGGGTACCCTATCCGTCTCATCTTCCTAAGGAACTCTCTCTCTCTCTAGAACCTTCTGATGGGGTACGGGGTCCCCAGCACACACTTGTCTTACCAGGATCTTCTTTCATCCTAGTCCTCAGCACCTGCCCTGCTTCTTTCCTGGAGTAGATTTTCTAGCCCCTGAATCCTTCGGCTTCCATCTTCTTGGTTTGCTTTGCTGCTCTTGCTTCTGATGCCGCTGCTAGTTGTTGTGTTGTTGTTGTTCTTCTTCTTCTTCCTCTTCTCCTCCTCCTCTTCCTCTTTTCCTTCTTCCCTTCCCCCTCCTGCTCCCCTCCTCTCTCCTCCTCCTCCTTCTCTTTCCTCCCCTGCTCATCTCCCTCCTTCTCTTTCTCCTTCCTCTTCCTCTTCCTCTC
>NW_022900937.1:21450167-21481194 GCF_012274545.1 Fukomys damarensis
CTCCCCTTTCCCCTCCCTCTCCCTCTTCTTCTCCAGGTGCTTGCTGTGTTCACGCTGGCCTTGAACTTGGTGTACAACGCAGTCCTCCTGCCTCAGCCTTCCCAGTGCTAGGATTACAGGCTCATACCACCACACTTGGACAGTTTGCTTCTCTAGAGTGGTAGAACATATCAGCTCATAAGAGGACACAAAAGTAAACTGCATAAATATTTCATTTCTGAAAAATGTTCATTGTTTTCCTAAGGGTTGACAATTTGACTTGTTACAGAATTCTAATTTAGAAGTCACTTTCCTTCAAAAATCATAATATATCGCTCAAGTTATTGTCCAGCTTTCAGAGTTATTATTGGGGGTTCTAATACTATTGTACTTATTTGTCTAATGAATTTCTCCTGTAAGGTGGCATTATTATTATCATTATTATTATTATTATTATTATTTGTCCCAAGGGTCTTGTGATTTCACAGCGATGTGCCCTGGAAGTGGCTTATTTTGATCCATTAATTTGGAGACATTTCTCTGTGGGTCTCCTGCGCTATTATAAGGGCTACAAAGTATATCAGGAATGCAAGGCCCTGACCACCCTAAAATCAGTGTTTCTCAGTGTTGTGTTTGCAGTGTGCAGCCTTAAAGGAGGAGACAGGTGTGCGTCAGGACAAAGGCCAGAGTCACCTTTTGCTGCTAGTGAAAGCCGCGTGTTCCCCAGCTGCCGTGCACACACTGAGCATGTGCACTGTCCTCCTGGGCCTCCACACATCGGGGACCAAGGGGATAGATGCACACGTGCCAGTGCTCACAGTGCTTGCTCTCCCACGAGTGATGTGTGTCTTCATCTTTGACTCCAGAGACTCCTGTCTTCCGTCTGTACCCAGGAAACAGTACTAGGCTCACTTATTACTTGTAAGGAGGTTAAGTCAAATCCCACCTTGGACACCATTTCCTGGGCACGCGAGAGCTCCTTCAATCTGGAAATAGAAGTTTTTCCAAATGGATGATTTCCTATAGATTTTGGAAATGAACTGCTTCTGCTTTTCCTTTTTAACAAATTGTATAAAATTCACCACTTTAGAGAGTTGCATTAATTGTCAGCACTGTATGATTGTAGAACATTTTCATCACCCTAAGGAAAAAGTCCATACCATATCCCGTACCCACACTTCATATTCTCCTTTCTTCAGCCCCTGGTCACCACTAATCTGGACTTTTTTCCCAATAGATTTGCTTATGCTGGGCATTTATATAAGTAGAATTGTACTAAAGTAGGTAGCCTTCTCCTGGGACAAGTTCCTTTCACTTAGCAGAATGCTTTGAAAAGGTTTGTCTGTGTCACAGTGTGTCTTGAGTACTTCATGTTTTTCTCTTGCCAAATAATATTCTGAAGCACAAATATGTTATATCTTGTTTAGTCATTCATCAGTTAAGGGACATTTGAGTTGTTTCCACTGTTAGCTATAGGAATAATGCTCATGCTCTGTAGTCTGTACGTTGATGTCTCCCCATGCAGTCAGTGTGGTGCCTAATGCCTAGTGTGATGATATTATATAAAGAGATAAGGCCTGGGTGGGGAGTCCTGTGATTGGACGTACTTTGACCCCACTGAAACTCATGTTGATATTTGTTGCTGGTATACTTGTGTTGGGTGGTACCTTTAAGAGGGATTCATGGCTGCCTACTTCCCACCCATTGCCTCCCTTTCTCCCTCTTTCCCTCCCTCCTTCCTTCCTTTCTTTCTTCCAGTACTGGGAACTGAACTCTGGGCCCTTGCACCAAGTGACATCCCTAGACCCCCACCCCTTGTCTTTTGGAGACAGGATCTCACTGAGTTGCTAATTTGCCCAGGCTGAACTCAGACTTAGAATCCTCCTACCTCAGCCTCCTTGTAAGACTGGATTAGTCTGTGTAGGAAGGGCCTAGTTCTGTAAAGACCTGTTTGTTATAAAGTGAGTCCGCTGTTTCGTCTTCCTTTCACTTCTGCATTTCCCCCAGCGTGGAGCGTGACTCGGCTCTCGCCAGAAGCTTAGCAGGTGCCAGCTCCATGCTCTTCGACTTCCAGGACCTCTTCTTATAAATTACCCACTATCCTGTTCTCACAACAGAAAATGGATTAAGATAGAGAGTAAACCAGGAGCATCCACCTTCCTGAACAGGATCAGCACCCTTATAAAAGAAGTTCAAGGGAGCTCCTTGGCTCTTCCTCCATGGAGGACACAGAAGCAGGAGTTATGTAGACAGCTGAGAGTCCTCACCAGACACTGAGTCTGCTGACACCTGGATTTTTACTTCCCAGCCTCCATAACGGAGACATAGGTTTCTGTGGTCTGTGCATGACCCAAATGGACTAATCATGGTCAAGTTTTTCCTGCAGACATATATTTTCACTTCTTGTGGGTCTTTCTCTAAACCTAGAAGCAGAATTTCTGGGTCACCTGGTAGCTGTATATTTAACATTTTGAGAAGCTGCCACACATTTTTGAAAGCTGCTGTTCTATTTTTACAGTCCCACCAGCATTGTCCAGGAGCTCTAATTCCTCTACAGCCTTGTCCACTCTTGCTATCTTCTTTATTTAGCCTAGTGAGTGTTAAGGGGTTTCTCACTGTGGTTCAATTTTTATTTTCCTAGTGACAGTTAATTTAAATATCTTTTTTTGTGCTTATCGACATTTGTATATCTTCCTTTGTCCGTTTTTAATGGAGTTGCCCTTTTCTTCTTGAGTTATGAATGTTCTTTACAGATATAGAATATAAGTACCACATGTAATATACAGGGAGTGGTTGAAAATGTAGTGAATATTTAAAATTTTTTAAAAGTATCGCAGTAAAAGACCCAGTGCCATTGACCGCCCTCAGAATATCCCCCTCACTGAAACACACCCAACCTTTCATTCTTGCCGATTTCTGAAGCAGCTCTGGAAGTTCTCTTTTGAGAGTGTCTTTGTGAGGAGTGATGGAGGACATAGCGAATGCTGCTGCCCAGTGCCATCGATGTAAAGGCAGGCTCGTACCAACGTTACGGTACGTCTGCACCCTCCTTATCCATCAGATCTGGTACCATGCAACTTCAGGCTCTTCGCCAACGTCAAAATTACCATGAGTGATAAACAGTTTGAATCAGTTCAGGACGTCAAGGCGACCCTGGTAGCACAATGAAAGACACTCACGAAAGAGGACCTCCAGAACTGCTTCAGAACGTTCCAAGAAAGAAGGGATAAGCATGTTCGCATGTGTCTTTTCCTGGAATAATTTTAAAAAATGTAAATACACACTTTTTTTGTTTTTTTGGGGGGAGGGGATCAAACCCAGGACCTTGCACTTGCAAGGCAGGTGCAGTGCCACTGAGTTAAATCCCTGGCCCATGCACATGGTATTTTTTTTTTTATCAGACCTTGTACAACTTTTAAAAATATTGCCCCATCCCATGGAATGGTACGTCATTTTCCCAATAGGACTCTGTGATGAATTATCTGGGTTTTTGTTTTGTTTGTTTTGTTTTTGTTTTTTTTTGTCAATTGTTCTTTTGAGTTAACATCATCAAAGAGAATACTGCCAAACACAAGATCGCAAATATTTGATTTTCTTCTGAGAAATCTTAGAAGAAATCTTAGAATAAACCTGGAATTATTTTTGTGTATGGAATGAGTTGGGAGTTTAAGTTCATTCTTTGGAATATAATGTGCAGAGTCATCTTAATACTATCTGTTGCAAAGATTATTCTTTTCATGGTGATTTGTCTTAATACTTTATTGAAAATCAGTTGACCATAAATATAAAGGCTTGTTTCTGGACTCTGAGTTCCATCTCATTGATCTGTATGTTTAATCTTATGACCATACCCTACTCACAGGTTTGTAATGTCTTTAAATCAGTAAATCTGAGTCCTCCAACTTTGTGTTTCTTTTTCAAGGTTGATTTTGCTCTTGTGTTTCTGTGTGAATTTTAGGATCAACTTGTTAATTTCTGTGCCTCCAATAAAAAGTGACAGCTGACATTTTGATTTGAATTGTGTTAAATGTGTAGATAAATATGGGGGAGTATAGCCATCTTAAGATCAAATCTGTTTCATTAAATTTGTTCATAAGTAGTTCGTTCTTTTTGATGCTATTGTGAATGGAATTTTCTAAATATTTTCAGATTGTTCTTTGGTAATATATAGAAATACAATTTTTTTTCATATTGAGTTTATATTATACAACATTGATTTATTCATTCCTTTAATTTTGGTACACTCGAAGGTCATCTGCAAATGCAGTTTTCATTCTTTTTCATGTGGAATTTTTTCTTTCACTTGGCTAATTGCCCTAGCCAAAAGTCCTTTTACTTTTGAAAAATAATTTGTAATATCTTCTCTTCATTCTTTTTGCTTTTGTTTTGTTTTTTGAGACAGGGTCTTCATATATAATTTTGGCTGGCTTCAAACTCATTATATAGCCCAGGCTGGCTTTGAATTCACAGTGATCCTCCTGCCTCAGCCTCCCAAGTGTTGGGATTACAGGCATATACCACTATGCCAATTTTTTTTTTTTTTTAGTGTATTGGTACATTTTAGGTATACAATACAGTTACATTCATTCATCATTGGTATCTTGCACCTTTACATGGCATATCTTGGTTCTTATTTTTTCCTCCTTCCCCAGCCCTCCTTTCACCCACTTCATCCTTCCCTATTTGCAAAGATATTGTTTCCATGTTTTTCCTTTTCTCATATTTTTTCTTTTGCCTTCTTACCTTTCCCTACTCCTCCCACTTCCCCTACTCTTTTAAACCTTTTCTTCCTATTACACAATATCAATTATACATTTTTATCCATATTTACATTTTTAGTTTTTCATACCTGAGAAACTACTCGGTATTTATACAAGTGTAAAGTCTTATTAATTTCACTTAAGTGTACGGCCTCAACGTGCATCCACTTGGTTATAAATGTCTCTAGTTTCTTTTTCTTTATGGCTGAGTAGTACTCCATTTTATTTTTATTTATTTATTTATTTTTTTGTACCGTGGATTGAACTCAGGACCTTGTACTTGCGAGGTAGGTTCCACCACTGAGCTAAGTCCCCAGCCCTAGTACTCCATTTTATAAAGAAAAAAAAAATCTTCTTTATCCAGTCTCCAGTTGATGGGCAATTGGGCTATTTCCAAGTTTTAGCGATTATAAACTGTGCTGCTATAAACATGGGTGAGTATATGTCGCTGTGGTATGATTCTTTTAATTCTTGTGGGAAGATACCCAGCAGAGGAATAGCTGGGTCAAATGGGATCTCTAATCCTGGTTGTTTGAGGTATCTCCATGTTGATTTCCACAGTGGTTGCACCAATCTGCACTCCCACCAACAATGGAGAAGGATTCCTATCTCTCCAAACCATGCCAGCATTTGTTAGTGGTTGATTTCTTGATAGCAGCCCTAGCTCTTTATTCTTGATTTTTGAACCTTTTCTCTTTTATTCTTGGTTTGTGTAAGGATTTATCAAATTTATTAATCTTTTCAAATAACGAACTAACTTTTTATGCCATTGATTCTTCTCTATTATCTCTCATTTTCTATTTATATCCATACTAGTTTCCTTCTTTCTGTTGGCTTTAGGTTTATCTTCCTTTTTTTCCCATTGGTAAGGTCAATTAGAACATTGATTTGAGATTGTTTTATTAGCATACATATTTATATGGCTAAATTTTCTAAGCAGCATTATAGTTGTGTCCCGTGAGTGTTAGTATGTTGTGGTTTTATGTTTACTAGTTTCAAATTATTTTCTAATCTTCTGTGTGTGTGTGTGTGTGTGTGTGTGTGTGTGTGTGTGTATGTGTGTGGTCTTTTCTTGATTGGTTATTAAGACTTACATTGTTTAATTTCCACATATTTGTGAAATTTCCCAAATCTCTTTCTTCTATTGATTCCTAACTTTAATCTGTTGTGGTCAGAGAACATGCTTTTTACTTTCAATCCTTTAAAGTTTATTGAGTTTATCCAGTTGTTACTTCATGTATTTGGGGGCTGCATTGCTATGCCTTCCTGATGGATTGACCCATTCTTATTACAAAGTGTTTTTATTTGTCTCTAATAACAGTTGTTAGGTCTGTTTTGTCTAATATCAGGATACAGCTGTCTTTTGCTAGCATTTTCACCATGGTTATGGACAAGTTGATTTTCAGAGGCATTAGGTGGTCATTCTAGGAAATGAAATAGCTACTTAGAAAACGTCCCTACAGATCTTAAAATTTTAGGCCTGCTCTCTCCCTTCTTTCCATCCCCTTTGGAGTTGCTGCCACGTTAGCTTTGCAGCTTAAATTCCTGCTTTGGACTGGCTTTTGAGGGTCTTTAAATCATTGCTATGGAGCCTTCTTCTTTCCAGCTTTCAAAATTGTGTAACGAGTAACTCCTTTTCCATTTTATTTGTTTTGGGTTTATTACTTCTTTAAAACGTCTTTACCATTACATCCGTCAATTGTTTACCCCAGGTAATAGAGTTCAATGAGTAATTTAAACCCTTACCTTGCATTTGTAGGCAAATCTTTTAGCTATTAGCTACTTCTTTCTAATCAACATAAATTTTATTGTGTGTTTTCCAGCATTTCTTTCATAACGCAAGAGATTTATAATATTGGGGATCCAGTTCCTGGTAAGATCTTAAGTTTAATTAGCCTGCTTATTTTGGGGGTTGGATTACCTTTCAGATTTAGATGTGGCATCTGAGCACCTCTGATTCTACCAAGAGTAGTCAGCAGGGTTTTCATTCCAGGTCTATCTGCTGCTTGTTTTCCTTGACCCTCCCCATAGAGTGAGTCAGGCGGTCTGGGTGAGGCCCCAGGTTTGCTTGTTTACAGCACGGGCTGCAGAGCTGCCCCCTAAAGGACCACAATGGGAACCACTGTTTAGTGAGCCGAAGCTCAGGGGATTCCCTCGGAAGCCAGTGGGACCTTTAGAAGCAGATGAGAGCAAGAAGGAAAGGAAGAGGAGGGAGAAATACAGAGAAGAAGCATGCACCCTCTGGTGCTTATGGCTCCCAGCTCCTGGCTGATCTGGTTTCCTTTTTCTCCATCCTGATAAAGCCAAGCCGACATCTGCTCAGAGAACAGTCTCAGCATCAGGACTGTCATTTATTAAAAACTGTGCTGGAGATCAAACCCAGGGCTTCCTCATACACGCAGAACTCCCACTCTACCACTGAGCTCTACCCCAGCCCCAGAACTATAATTTTATTCAAGAAAGAGAGAGATAGAGAGAGAGAAAAGGATGAGATGATTATCCATCAAAATCTTCCTCTGAAGCCCTTCAAGTATGTTTTTATGTGCATTTGTGAAGGGGTCAGGGAGGATATGTGGGGTCTACAGAGGGCTTGACATATTCATTGGAGGTAGGGCCTCACTAAGTCACTAGATTTCCCAGGCTAGGCGCAAATTTGGGATCCTCCTGCCTCAGCCTCCCAGAGGGCTGAGATTACAGGCATGTAGTACCAACCACACCCAGCCTGATTTAATCTTATGAGAAGCACTAAGAGTATTTCCTGAGGCAATAGGATTCTAGGAAATTTTGCCAAGGAGTGCCTTGAGCTCAGGTTTCAGTTGTCTCCTGGTGGGAAATCTGAGAAGGAAGGACCTGAACAACCTCTAAGCCGGCTAGGCAGAGGACCAGGCCCTGCTGCTAGTTTGGGCTACACGTGGGAGGAGCCCAAGCCTAAAGCCGTTCCTCTGGGTTATTTTCATTCAGCCATTTGGAAATCTGCCCTGTCTGGTGTTTAGTCCTTTTTTCCTTCTCAGAATGTTCTTCTGTACTGCATTTACAAATATTGACAAATACAATTGTGCCCACGTAAGGTAGTGTCCCCAAGTATAGGAGCTGTTGGGAGGAAGCCAAAACAAGTGAGAACCCCACACTCTTGCCCCAGACAAGGCTGCCTTTCACAGACACTTATTTCTCAAAGTGCAATGCACCCGGGGAGTCCCAGCTGCACTGGGAAGGGAGGAAACAAGGTCTTGAGGGATGAAATGAGACAGCAGTTGTAAATGAGTTTTGCTTGTTGCTTATCATTTCCTTTTCTTTCTTTCTTTCTTTCTTTCTTTCTTTCTTTCTTTCTTTCTTTCTTTCTTTCTTTCTTTCTTTCTTTTTTTTTTTTTTTTTAAACGGTGCTGGGGGTCAAACCCAGGGCCTCACATCTGCTAGGCAAGTGCCCTACCATTGAGCTATATCCTCAAACCCCGGGTCTTTAAAGTCCATAAAATGATTTGGTTTGGGGTAATTCCCAAAGGTGTTTCTACCCTGGCATTCTCTGTGTTCCGCACCAAAGATTGCCTCTTGTACCTTTTGGGAGGCCGGGATAGGCAAGCAGTTTTGTGACTTCTAAAATAAAGCTCAGAGCACGCAGAAGATCCAGTCTTCCCTGAATCATATGGTCCCAGAGTCTCCATGTTATTTCCTGTTTGTGGTTTTCAATGGCTGTGGAATAGAAGGAAGTTCATTGCTGTGACAGTCAGGAAGTCATACTAGGGGAAATACGGTGTATTGTGGTATTGTGTCATAGAGGAAAAAGTCAGTGTTACCCAGCCTTGTAATGTGATTTTTAGACAAAGGCATGACCTGGAATGTGCTGTCCATGGCTAAGCATAGCATTAGTGTCTCCAAAAACAGTTTTCAAAAAAATCAGTATACTTGACTTGCTTGTTTCTTTTAGATACGGAAGTATAATTTTGCCCAGATTTTTTTCTCTTTCTTATTTTGGAGGCAACTGAATAGTTCTTATTGCAGTAATTTAGCCAGCATTTATTGAGCACCTACTGTGTGCTGGGCTTTGTGTAGTGACAAAAATACAGAGAAAGTCTCTGAGGTAAGGGAATCTATCTGGAAGGGGAGGGGTGAGAAATACCAAAGTGGGAGGGCAGTCATCCTTTATCAGCCCCTTCTTTCATTTTGCAGGAAATTGTAGAGCATTAGTATGTGACCAGGGGTACAAAAGTATGAGACAGGTGCATTTCTGAGTTCCATTGAGACCATGACTCAGTAAAGCATGGTTAATCTGTACCACCGGGGATCACATCACCCTGTGATGGGGCGGATGTGTGGGTGGGACCAGGGCCCCTAGAGTGTTTCCAGAGGAGGGGATCTGGAGATAAAACAAAGTAGAGTTGGATGTTAGCCAAATAAGGAGGAGGCAGAAGGAACAGTGGCCCAAGTGCTGGGCGGAGGAGGTGCTCAGCTGGGTGTAGAACATGGATCTAAGGAACAATGGCAGTGAATGACCGTAAAGTAGGCGGAGTTCAGCTCTTGAAGATGTTTTATCCCTTGCTTAGGACATTGGACTTCAATTTAATTTGATGGAAACCACTTCAACATCTCACAATGGAAGAATCATTACAGGAAACAGTAGCCATTTTAAAGGAGCATAAAGATGATATAACAACATAGCTTTTAATTCCTACGAAAAGCAGAACACAAACACTTCATGCTCTCTGTGATTGTTGCGTAAAGTATACTTCGTCAGTGGCGGAGCAGGAGGATGTCTAAAAGTAGAATCTATTACTTACGTGGTGAAATTCTTCAAGAATCCCTTTGTGATATTTACTTGATGTTGAATCCTTGTTTCTGTGCCAGGAGATCAAGATACAACCCCTTCCCTAGACCATGCGACGTGGGAGATTGGATCACTTTCTTGTACTATTAAGAAGCGTATGACCATGAAGTGCACAGAATCGGCAAATCCATGGAGATAGGAAGTGAACTGATGTTTGCCAGGATCAGGAGGGAGGGAGGAACTCAGTGGCAACAGCCATGGATGTCTCCTTATGGCGATGGAAATGTGGAATTAGACAGTGGCATTGGTTGTATAGCCTTGCGAATGCTGTATCCTAAAACCCGCTGCAGTGTCCACTTTGGTTAAAATGGTTCATTTTACGTTATGTAAATATTATCACACACACAAAAAAAGTGCCCCCAGAGCCTGCAGCAGTGACATCTCTTTCTTTCTTCTTTTTTGGTAGAAAAGGGCAATCGAAAGTGTGAGCTGAACTGCCAGGCAATGGGCTACCGCTTCTATGTCCGGCAAGCTGAGAAGGTTATCGACGGCACCCCCTGTGACCAAAATGGCACGGCCATCTGCGTGTCGGGACAGTGCAAGGTAAGTGCCCCAGACTGGGGCATCCTAGGTGAACTCCTGGAGTGTTTGACCTCTGGCCGCTGACCTGTTGTGTTTTAGGGAGCAGGCTGTTCTTAACCCTAAGCCCGCAGAGATCTGCAGAGCCACAGAGCTCTGGGAGAGGTGGGTCGCTTGCAGACTGCGTGCTTTTGATCTTCAGGGGGGTTGCCGGCATCCCTCTCTGGCGTTTCAGTCATTAAGTGATTTATGTTTACACTGTGTGCCCCTTTCCTCGTGAACAGGAGCTCCTCCTGACTGCAGAGCAAAGGTTCTATAGAAAGGGCGTTGCTGGTTGCATCCAGCCACATGTAGCATTGAGAGGGTGGCATTTTAAGGGAAGGGCAAATTTTATTTTGCCTCCCTTCAGAGGAGGCGCACTTCCAAAGGAAAGTTGTCCAGTGCCATTTATAGCAGAAGTTGTACTTTAAACAGGAAGGGTTTTCTACCTCCTTGGCTCTGAAGTGTGTTCCAGGAACTCCCGCCCTGTATTCTGCAAACATTCTGGGCTGGAGAAAGTCCTTGTGGGATGCTCCTGTGGACTGAAAGCACCATTTGGTTTAAAATGGGCATCTCAGGAGAAATGGCACAAATTCCATAGCCACGGTCATTTGGGGTTCACCTTCTACCCTCCTCTCACCTGTAAATGCATTAGTGGAGTGAGAAGCAGGCAGGTCAAGGACTCTGGAGCCCAGATTAAGACTCTCTTAATACTCAAGAGCTGGCAAGACCGACTTGCATCAAAGGAAGAGCTTCGGCTGTACCATCTGAAAGTTCCTGTTGTACTTTGTAGATTGCGGTGCGTCTAACATTAGGCTCTCGAAGTGAGGTTGATGAGCACAACCTCTCGACCCTTCTTCCCCCCTTTTTAAATGATGGTTTCAAATAGGATACGTAATAACTCGCCAAGGCAGAATCGGTTTTCTCCGATTCGGAATGGAAGTTATGAAAGCAAGAAGCTGTCAGTCACTCCATATCTGATGCAAATGAAATATGCCAAACCCTGAAAGAGCCAAACCCTGAAAGAATTAGAATGTGGCAGAGAAGGCAGGAAGCGTGGTGGCAAGTTCACTGGAGACTGAGCCTGTCGTGGTCTCCAGTTTTGCATCCTTGGGGAAAGCCTGGTTGTTACATATTCTGTCTGGACTCTGTGTCCTCAGATACTTGGCAAAGGAACTCCGTCATCTCCACCCCCAGTGGCCCTGCATCGAATCGTCACCGAGTCTAAAGTGATGGACCTTAGAGTGATCTGGTGTTCTCTTTCAGGTCCCAGATCAACTGTGTTCATACCCTGAATGCACAGTCTGGGAGGGAGGAGGGGTGGTATAATGGTTAGGAGCACACCCCCTGAGTCCAACTGGGGTCAGCCCTGTCCCCTCCACTGATTGCGGTGTGACTCTGCCAAAGTTGGTTTGCTCTGTGCCTCTGCACATTCTCCACACGATTTGGAGGAAGAGCAGTGGCCAGTTACCTCTGTGTTGTGGTCAGGAATCGCTCTTCTGCAGGTCTGGCGTGCTGACATTCACGAATATTATCACTGTCTGTGCCCACACATATCCCATGGGACTTAGTTTTCCATGCAAAAGTCCTGCCTATTTATGTGTGTGTGTGTGTGTGTGTGTGTGTGTGTGTGTGTGTGTGTGTGTGTGTGTGTGTGTGTGTGTGTGTGTGTGTGTGTGTGTGTGTGTCAGATGATAGGTTCACATTGTCTTTTGAGTCAGTGCCTTCACACTGTTGTGTGAATCCTGGGGTACAGAGGGTGTGGATTCTGACTCAGCTGGTCTGGAGAAGGGCGTGGGAGCCCACCTCTCTCAGAAACTCTGCATGATGCTGATGCTGCTGGTCTCTGGACCATACTTTGAGAAGCCAGGTTTTAAGGGACACTTTGATGAAAATATGATCAACAAAGAACCAGACACATGGATTCAGGGTGGTGAGGTGACTTGGGGGGAGGATGAAATGTGGTCTCTTTCCAGGGGGGACGCAGTGTGTCTTCTTAGTGTCGTAGTCAGGGTCTCTGAGAGGATGCTGAGAGAGAAAAACAAACACTGGCAAGGACACAGATGTGGATTCTTACTAATTGATGAGAACCATTCAAACTATAGGGCAGCACTGTCTGCAGATAACAATTGCTAAAGGGCTGCGATGATCATTTCCTAGGATTTGAGTATCCCAATAGGAATCTGATGTTACAGGGGTCCTTTTGAGGAGCTTCATATTTATTTTTTCTCTGTGCTTTGCCTGGAATTCCCTCATTGAAGTTGCTGGAACCGCTGACTACTCCATCCTCTCTAGAACTTCAGTTTAAATAATCAGAAGTACTTTTGCCTGCCAGGCTGAAATCCTATTTACTTAGCGGTTTTCAAAGGGTAAAGCATCCTTCCCTGAATATTTGATTGTAAGCCCAGAATTGGATTGCTGTCTCTGCCTCCCTGACTTGTGGCCGAGAAAGCTGTCACTCACAGACTGAGCGCCCTAGGACATGTGCCTGCCTCCGTGAGTCCCGCCAAGCCTCCCTACGCCACATGAAGTTCAAGGTAGAGCCAGACCTGCAAATAAAGTGAATGAGAGGTGAGCAGGAGTGAAGCCATGAAACAGAGAGTAGCGCGCAACCCTACACCAAGGCAAACCAAGAGCCCAGCCCATCTGGGGCAGGCTTGGTGCTTGGCTCCGGCTCTGAGGACAGCCTGCATTTGCCCATTGGCTGGGGATCCCTGCATGTTAGTTGGACCCAGCAGTTGGAAGGGGGCAGAAAAGATGCGGGTGTCCTAGGAGTGACTTGGTTGGCCTGGGGCATGGGACAGAATGGCTGTCGACCCCTGATCTCCCATCCTTTGGTGCTGGGTAACACAACCTTCTTGACAGGGTGTGAAGCATGCCAGAGGTTGGTTCCAGGCCAGTGACTGAGTGCACACAGGCCTTGAAGAGAAAGGGCCATCGAGCTCCCACCCTGCCTTTCCTAAGTGAGAGGATGTATGGGAGGCCACGGAGATTCCTCTCAACATCAATGGGAACACCTGGCCCATCTTCAGAGAGGTCTCAGAGACAATCCCAGACCTGACTGCCATTTATGGGAATGGAGTAGCATTTAGGGTAATTAACAGAGAGCACAATCATAATTGCCATCCCTAAGCAGTGCATTAATTGTGCTGTGATTTATTTTTTACTTGATCTCAACTTTAAACTTTGTTTTAAAAAATATTCTGAATTTTCCTTTTGATGTGTATATATAATTACTTTTGCACACAGCTTAATAAAAATAGATGAAACTTTGATTTGAAGGTATAGCAGGCATTTGAAAGAGCAAGATCATATCAGGTAAGGGACTTAGGAAAAGAAAAACCCTTAGCTTCCTGGATGCCAAGCTTTCAGAAGACTGTGGCTTCCAGACTTGAAGGATCAGGAAAGAGTCAGGATCACCCCACACCCTCTCCGGTATCTTTGGTCCTGAAGGAACAGTCCTTGAGTAGGTGCTTTGCAAACAATAAGCTGCTTCACATCAGAGAGAGGGGAGGTTGGAGCAGCTGTAAGGCAGGAGGGGCCACTTCTGAGGGTTTGTTGTGTGCCAAGCGCTGTGCTAGGGGCCTTACGTACAAAGGATTTCATGCACACCTTTGTCTTCACACTGTACTGATTGAATAGGAATTACTAATCCCCATTTCCTGAGAAGTGTTGTGAAGATTAGTGAGATGTACGTAAGAGTCTACCGTTAACATTGGCTTTTTAGGCCGAACTTAATCAGAACAGAAAAAGTTGTGTAGTAGCTCAGGGGTAGAGCCCATGCCTCACTTGCATGAGTTCCTGGGTTCATCCCAGTACCACCAATAAAAAGGTAGTGTATTTGTAATGGAGAAAAAAAAAAACCCAAAATGCTCACATGCTCTTTCCTTTTCTAAGTTCATTTTCCTTAGGTCCTCTTTCCAAAATGATTGTCTTTTCAAAGCACAAATCTGGTCATGCCCGTCTTTTACTTAAATTCCATCCATGGCTTCCCACCATATACAGAATAAAGTTCAGGCTTCCTGGCCATGGTGCTGGCTGGACCAAGACCCAGTCTTTTACCATTACCAGCAATGCTGCAATAAATAACCACACTTGCACATGGGTTACTTTACAGGTATCTGTTGTATAAAGTCTTACAAGGGCACCCGGAATACATATGGATTTGTGAGTTTAATAGCTAATGGGTGGAGAACTGCTCTCCAGAGTGGTTGAAACCTCTCAAACTCCCACCAGCCATGAATAGGGTGGTTTGTTAGCCAACTTTGGCATTTTTGCAAGCCTTGTGTTGTTTTCATTCATCTTTATCTTGTTTTGAGTGAGTTTGAGCCATTTCTTCGTGTGGATGAGAGCTATTCAGGGCCTGGAGCAAGACAGATTAAGGTGCCGTGGGTACAAAATTTAGGGTGGCATTTGTTAGATTACTGTGGTCTTCTCTAATTTTTGCCCTAGGCTCCTCAGCTGCCCGGCGCTAGTGCCAGCCTGCACAGTGCCCTCCTGACCCAGCACCATTTACATTCCTTTTGTGTGATGTCTTCTTAACATCTTTCCACTTTGCTCTATGGAATTGTTGGTCTTTTCCTTCACTCCTTCAGAAGGTTTCATACATTAAAAAAATTCTTTATGATATAAATTGCAGGGGTTTTTGTTTATTTGAGTTTTGTTTCAGTCAGGTAGCTTTTAACGTACACCTTTGCTCAAGGCGTTTGTTTATTTTTTGACCTGCTGAAAATTAAAATTTTCCTCTCCCTTCTCTTTTTTTTTTATTACTGCCTGTGTGTAACACAAAGCAATGATGTTCCTTTTTGGGAATTGGTGCATCAATTTAATATATCTTGATCATTTTCAGTCCTTTTCTCCCTTCCATTCCGTTTCCCATCTCTAGGAGTCTACTTTGTAGATTTTTTTCCCCCGTCGCTTCTCCTTTACTTTATTCATTTATATTTTAGGCCCCTTATGTAAGAGAAAACGTGTAATATTTAACTTTCTCAATCTGGCTTCTTTCTCTTAGTATGATGGTCTCAAGTTCCATTTTCCTGCACATGACACGATTTGATTTCATCGTTATGACTGAGTGATACATCATCCTATGTGTTGGCCAGATGTCCTTTATCCATTCATCTGTTGATGTGCATCCGGGCCATTTCCAGGGCCTCACTGTTGTGAATTGTGCTGCTGTAAACACGGGGATAAATTATCACTGAAGTATATTCTTTTAATTTTCATTTAATTCTTTTGGAAATATACTCAGGAAAGGAATAGCTGGTCAAATTGATATTTTTATTTTTAGATTTTTTTTTTTAAGGAATCTCTGTACTGATTTCCATAGTGGCTGTAGTATTTTACATTCTCAACAAAACTATAGGAGAATTTCTTTTCCTTGTATCCTTGCCAGAATTCATTTTCTTCTGTGTTCTTGATAATAGCCATTCTGACTAAAGAAGTAATCTCAAAATAGTTCTGACTTGCATTTCACAGAAAGCTAAAGATGCTGAACCTCTTTCCATATGCTTGTGGGTCATGTGCACATCTTCTTTTGAGAAATGTCTATTCAGATCATTTTTTAATTGGGTCAGCATATTTTTTTGTGCATATTCTTTATATAGTCTAGATATTAGTCCTCTGTCAGGAGAGTCACTAGCAAAAACTCTCCACCATTCAGTACATTGTCTCTTCACTTTGTTGATTTGTTCCTTTCACTGTACAGAAGGTTTTTAACTTGACTTAATCTCATGTGGTGATTCTTGATGTTTTTCCTGAGCTATTGGAATTCTGTTCAGGCAGCTTTTGACTATGCTTATGGCTTCAACTGTTTCGCTTATGTTATCTTGCAGCAATTTCAGAGTTTCTGTTTGTTATATGTAGGTCTTTGATCTATTTTGATTGGATTATATGTTGAGAGATAAGGATCTAGTTCCAATCTTCTGCAAGTGGATATCCAGTTTTGCCAACACCATTCATTAAAGAAGCTATCTTTCCTCCACAGTGTATTTTGGTCCCTTAGCAAAAAATCAGATGGCTATAGTTGTATGTGGTTGGTTCTATTTTCTGTCCCATTGCATTGGTCTACATGTCTGTTTTGTATCCATACTATATTGCTTTTATTACTATAGAGTTGTAGTGTAACTTCAAATCCAGCATGTGATTCCTATAGCTTTGCTATTTTTGCTCAGGACTGCTTTGGCTGTTCTGTGTCTTTTCTGACTCTGTATGAATTTTAGGAATATTTTTTAGTCCTGTGAAGAATATTTGGTATTTTAATAGGCATTGCATTAAATCTGTAGATTACTTTTGGTGATACAGCCATTTTCGTGTTAGTTCTTCTGATCCAAGATGGAGGGATGTCTTTTCATTTTCTAATGCCTTCTTCAATTTCTTTCCTTAGAGTTTTATAACTCTTATTATAAAGGTCTTTCACCTCCTTGGTTAGATTGTTTCCTAGATATTTAATTTTTTTTAAGCCATTGGGAACGGAATTGTTTCATTGATTTCTTTCTTGGTGGGGTCATTATTGGTGTATAGGAATGCTACTCATTTTTGTGTGTTGATTTTGTATACTGCCACTTTGATGAATTTATTAGATTTAAAAGTCTTCTGGTGGAGCCTTTTGGGGCCTTTTATGTAAAGCATTATATCATCTTCCAATAGGAATTATTTGATTTCTATTCCTATTCATATTCCTTTTATTTTTCTCTTTCCTGATTGCTCTGGCTAAAATTTCAAATGATATATTGAACAGAAGTAATGAAAGTGAACATCTTTGTCTCATTCCTGATCTTAGAGCAAATTATATCAGTTTTTCCCCATTCCATATGATTTTGGCTGTGGGTTTGTCATAAGTAGCTTTTATCCATTTGAAGTAAGATTCTTCTATGCCCATTTTTATCATGAAGAGATATTAGATTCTGTCAAAGGCCTTTTCCACATCTGTTGAGATGGTCATGTGACTTTTATCTTTGACTATTTCTGTGGTATATTACATGTCTTGATTTATGCATATTGAACTATCCTTGCATTTCTGGGATGAAACCAATTTGGTCATGGTGTGCAATCTTTTTTAAGAAGTTATTGAATCCTGTTTGGAAAAATATTATTAAGGACTTTTACATCCATATTCATCAAGAATATTGGCCTTTCAATTTATTTTTTGTTATGTCTTTGTTTTGGTGTCAGGGTAACGTTGGCTTCACAAAATGAGGGTGGAAGCTTTTCTTCCTTTTCTATTACATTAAGAAATTTGAGGAAAATTGGTGTTAGTTATATTCTAAGCCTGATAAGTTCACTGGTAAATCTTCTGGGTCCTGGGCTTTTCATGGTTGGTAGTGTTTTTATCCCTGCATCAATTTCATTGCTTATTTTAGTTTGTTTAGGTCTTCTGTATCTTCTTAGTTTCTTTTGATAGGTCACACATGTCTAGGAATTTATCATTTCTTCTTATTTCTTCTATTTATAGGAATACAAGTTTCCAAAATAATTTCTAATATGGATTTCAATGGTATGTATTGTCATTTTATCTTTCATCTTTAACTTTGTTATTTTGGGCCCTCTCTCTCTCTCTCTCTCTCTCTCTAGTAAGTTTGGTGAAGGGTTCATCAATCTTGTTTATCTTTTCAAAGAACCAAATTTTTGATTCATTGGTTCTTTGTATTTTTTTGTTGTTTCACTTTCGTTAATTCCCATTGTGATCTTTATATTTATTTCCTTCTAATGGCTTGTTCTTGTTTTTCTAGTTCTTTGAGTCATATCATTAAGTTATTTATTTGAGATCTGTTAAATCCATTTGATCAATGGTATAGTTGAACTCTAATGTTTCTTTGTTGATTTTTTTTTTTTTTTTGGTCTGGTTCACCTCTTTGTGCAAATGGATATTGAAATCCCTTGCTATAATTGTACTTGTATTTATCTGGCCTTTTTGTGTACAGGTGTTTGTTTTATTAAATTGGGTATGCCAGCATTCAGTGCATATATATTTACAATTGTTATGTCTTCTTGGTATATTATTCCTTTTACCACTATGCGGTTGCTTGTCTCTTCTAAACACCTTTTGTTTGAAGTCAGCTTTGTCAGATAGAAGTTTAGCTACTCCTACTTGCTTTCAGGCTCCAACTTGTTAGTGTGTCATTTTCCACCCTTTCACTTTCAGGCTGTGTATACACATTTGCAGATGAAGTGTGTCTCTTGCAGGCAATATATAGATGGGTCTTGTTTTATCTTTTAATCCATTTTTCCAGTCTGTGTCTTATTATGGGAGAGTTAAGACCATTTACATTAAATGTTATTACTGAAAGATATATATGGATTCTTGCCTGTCTTAGTTACTTTTCTCATTGCTGAGACAAAATACCCGACACCCAGAGTTAAGAGAGGAAAGGTTTATTTGGCTCATAGTTTGTAGAGGTTTCAGTCCATAGTCAGCTGGCTCTCAGGCAGGGTAGCGTGGCACATGAGCATTGCAGAGGAGAAACATTTCAGAGTGGGTAGAAGGAAACAAATCAACCAAAGGATGACACATAGCTCTTTCTATCCCTTGTGTCTTATCCAGGCTACTTAGGATGGGCAGTACTCACACCTTAATCCTAGCATCGTACCCGAATCAAACCCAATGTCACACACTTTGCATCCAGCCACCTCTAAAAAGTTCCACCTATGACCACATGAGGCTTTGGGGGACATCTGGACACACCGATAACATTCCACCCCTGCCCCGCAGAGTCTCACACATAACCCTTTATGCAAAAGGCATTTAGTTCATCTCCAAGGGTTGTCAAAGCGCTAACATTTGAGCACTGTTGAAAAGTCCAAGTCCAAAGTCTTCTCTGAGATTCAAGGCAAACTTTTAACTGCAAGCCCTCGTACCAATGAAAAGAAAGTTAAGCTTGTCCAACATTCAATGGCACAAGATAGACATTTCTATTCTAAAAGTTATGAATAGGGGGATACAAAAGAATAGGGCCAAAGCAAGTCCAAAATCCACAGAGCAAACATTAAGTCCTGTGGTTCCATGTGCAGCATCTGAGGCAATCTGTGGTGAGATGTGAACTCCAGAGGGCTTGGGCGGCTCTGCCCTTGTGGCACTGAAGTGGTTGTAGCTCCCACAGCTTCTCTCTTGAGCTGGTTCTATTCTCTCCCTGCAGTTTTCCTCAGATGATCCACGTTCCTGGCTTCTCCAGACTTCTGGTCTCTACCACACCTCGAGGTTCACACTCAAAGCTTCACACACTGCCCTCTGGGGAGCACGCTGCTTGGCCTCTCAGGCCTCTTTCTTTCTTTCTTTCTTTTTTTTTTTTTTTTTTTTTTTTCTGTACCAGGGATTGAACTCAGGACCTTGGGCTTGCCAGGCAGACATGGTGCCACTGAGCTAATCCCTAGCCCTTCTCAGGCCTTCTGAAATCTGGGTGGAAGCTTTCCTGACCCGACAACTCTTAGATTCTGCATGCACCTAAAACCAGCACCACATGGATGATGCCAAATGTCTTCCACCAGCTGGAGCAGTAGCCAGGCTTCCTTGTCTCTTGACTGTAGGGGTCCAGTGCCTATGAACCAAATCCTGAGCAACGGCTTCCCTAGGCCACCACCATTCTAGAACATGGGCTCTGGGGTTCTCTTCTCAATGCAAAGTCTTTCGCTTTTGCAATTTTGAGGCTGCAAAGGCTGAAGTCCTGCTGTTTTGTATGATGTGCTCAGGCTATCTTTTCTACTCTGTTCCTTCTCAGAAATCAAGATCTTCTCTGCCCTATCTTTGCACTTCACAGCTTTATTGCTATTTCCTTTCTGGCCAAACTCATAACGTTTAAAACATTCTGCTGGCCTCTTTGTTCCTGATTCTCGACATAGATCTTGCTAAAAGCCCCCAACAACAGCCGTGCCATGGCCTCAACATTAGACTGCCTTGAAATTTCTTCTGCAAGATTAATTAGTCCACTACCCCCAGTCTTAGTCTCAGGCAAAGTCTTTGGACGCGACATGAGCAGACAAACTTTCTGCCAAGATATAACACACGTTGTCTGGAGTCCAATAGCTGATGTGGTCCTTCTTTCCAGTAGAAACCTCCCAACCCTGGTCTTTACTGCCAGGATTTCTATGACCCTTCTGGTCTTCTGAGCTCTGGCCAGAATCTCCCATCATGGAACATCCTAAGATGTTCCAGTTCTACCTTTTTAGCCAGCATCTCTGAACCCTTCCAAACTCTTCCCACAAGCCAGTCCCAAAGGCTCCTGAACTACATGGTCAGGTATAATCATAGCAACAACTCCACTTCTCTGTCTTAGTTACTTTATCTCATTGCTGAAACAAAATTCCCAACACCTAAAGTTAAGAGAGGATAAGTTTTATGTGGCTCACAGTTTGTAGAGGTTTCAGTCCATAGTCGGCTGCCTCCGAGGCAGGGTAGCACAGCAGACAAGCATGGCAGGGTAAGATATAATAGAAGTATTCAGGGCATGTAGTGTCTGTGCTTATATTAGGGTCATGAGTGCCCAGCCTTCTTCTGGTACTGCAGCACTGACCCCAGACTCAGACCCTCTCCCTCTGAAAACCCCTGCCCTCATCACCCACGGCTACATTCAAACCACTATTGTTTTGCAGTGTTCCAATGCCCCGCCCAGATCCTTCCAGATCAGAGTTGGGTCTCCTGCAACCTGAAACTAGGGTCTTTCTCCCCATCACATGATCCTAGTTCTGTCATGTTATGGTCACCTTTTTCCTGGGCCAATGCTAACTCTTAGGGTGGGTGCATACTTCCTCCCTGTAGAGAGGTGGATATTGTATCTTGGAGTTGCAGAAAATGTGGGGATTTTCTAAACATAGGCAGAGATGCAAGATGCTTTCCCACTCTAATTCTGCCAGAACCCAGGTTTGTGCTTGTTCTACTGGGGAGGTACAGGTGGGGGCTTCTAAAGTGGTTTTCTGAGCCAGCCCTGGCTGAATCTGGAGAAAAAGATGGGAATGACCCCTGTGCTAAGCTTTCCTTTTCCCCCTACCCCTTTTCCACCCAGCCACAGCTCAGTTCTGGAGGCTGGTTCTAATAAATTAACTTATCTTTCTAAATACAGATAGTCCTCATTTAGTGACCTCCCTGTTAACGACTGTTCCGATTTACGACGAAGGTTCACTGTTCAGATTTACAACCCATGGCTCAGACTTATAACCCATCTTTTTTTGGTGTGTGATACAGTTCTACATATCCTG
This sequence comes from Fukomys damarensis, assembly GCF_012274545.1. NCBI lineage: Eukaryota > Metazoa > Chordata > Mammalia > Rodentia > Bathyergidae > Fukomys > Fukomys damarensis. The sequence continues at coordinate 21,471,471 of NW_022900937.1, forward strand.
TGGGTAGAGCCTCGATGTCTTTTTTAGGTACCGTAGACCTTGTTTATACGGTGCTGTACTTTTTGCTGATTGTACTGTACAGCACTATATAGTTTTATGTTCTGTTACAAATTACAGTACTGTGTGTAAGAGTTACACAAATAAAACCAAAGTCATCAAGTTGGAGCTTCTTCTGACCATTTCTTTGTTCTAAATCTTGTTATGTACATACTTTCTACAGTTTCTCATTTAGCAACCAATTCATTTAATGACCTAGTTGCAGGAACAGAACTCGGTCGTTAAACGAGGAGTGTCTGTACCAGTATTCCAGGGTTCCACCTGGTCACTAACTCTCTCCTGATGCAGTCTCACCACTTCCTGTGATATCCTTATCTCCTCACAGATCTGCCTGCCTGTTGTTTTGCACAAGTACTCTAGAACATTGATGGCGAACCTTTAAGAACATTCAGTGATACAAACAGCCCACTGTGGCACACGTGTGGTAGGTTCTCCACCACTGCTCTAGAGCAACTTCTAAGTACAGGCTGCCTGCGGCCCACCATCTTCCCAAAATCTCTAACCTTTTTTTTTTTTTTTTTTTAAATGGTGCATTTAGCCATTTTCTCTTATGATTCTGGATTTTGCATCATGGAAAGACCTTCTCCATTGTGAAATTATATATAAATTCTCTTGTGGTTCCATGTTATTTCATTTTTTATATTTTACATTAATAATCCTTTTGGACTTTATCCAAGTATATCCTGTAAGGTTTCAATTCAATTTAACTTTTTTTTCCTGCTCTTTTTTTTTTTTTTTTTAGCATGGTATTCCGATAAATGGACCTCACTTGGGCAGATTCATGCAGCCATATAACATGCTTTGGCTTAACTCTTTTTCAGATGGCTGCCCACCTGGACCATAATTGAATAATTATTGGGCTAGGGATATAGCTCACTGGTACCTCACCTGTCTTGTAAGTTCAAGGTCCTGTGTTTGCTCCCTGGTACCAAAAAAAATTTTTTTGAACGGTTGCTTATTATTTTGGGGTGCTCGTTTCACTGCTGTACACATGTACAGAGTCTGCCAAAAAAAATGTATACACACCTCAGCAGTTCACTGTACTAATAAATATCTAGAAACTCATGGCCACCACTTTGAAAACCTCTTGTAATTGCAGAGGTCAGAGTAACTTGTTTAACTCATGATGTCTCAATAAATTTACTATTAAACTATTCAAGTTTTTTGGGCTGGGGATTTAGCTCAGTGGTTCCACCGCCTACCTTGCAAGTGCAAGGTCCCGAGTGCGATCCTAGTACCAAAAACAAACAAACAAAAACATTCAAGTTTTTCTCTTCCTGATGTATGCTCTTTTGGGGGTCAGACTTGGTATGTTTTGTGTTTTCTGTTCTACTCTATTACTGTAGATGTCTATTATACACACAGAACATGAGTTTAGAAAGAAGTAAAACACACTGGCATTTAGTTACAAAAGGTAAGCATGTGTTTGCTTGTGATTAGTGAACTCAGGGACTCCACACGGAATCCTCTGTTTATCAATTGGAGAAGCCACTTGTGTTTAGGAGTCCTTGTGAGATTTCATATTTACATTGGATTGTTACATGCTCAAGAAACAAAAATCTTCCATGACTTTTAAGGTCTGAATGGCAGAAACAATAATTAAGACAAGTATTCCAGATGACAAAACGGTGGTAGGCCCCAGGCAAAGGTCTCGTGGACAGTTGGGGGTAAGTATTTTTTTAAAATTAGATTTATTCTTAAACAAAGAATATAAATTCTAGCAGCGGTTTGATTTTAGAGCAAACTAGACTCATTGTGGGGGGTGGGGGGTGGGGGTGGGGACCTCCATAGCTCCTGTGGGCAGTGTTGCTCCTGAAGTAATTTTCTGTCATTCAGTTAGGTAGTATTTTCCACAAGTTTTTTATTTTATTTTATTTTTTGTGGATCATGTCATTTTTTAGTTTATCAAAATCTTGAGAGGGTGATAAGAGAAAAGCCTTTTTTTTTTTTTTCCACCCTGTCTCCACATTTACCCAATGGAGGGAGAAAGGACAATCAGCCACGTTTAAAAGGATTAAGCCAGGGCCTGAAATTTAGCTTGGTGTTGCTTCTGCCTGCCTCGCAAGAGCAAGGTACTGAGTTCAATGCCCAGTACAAAAAAAAAAACAAAATACAAAAACAAAACAAAAAAGGATTAAGCCAAGTGTGGTAGTGCAGGCCTATAATCTCAGCGCTCTGAAGGCTGAGGCAGGAGGATCACCTTTTCTTCACAGCTAGTACTTAGTTCAAAACTGGCCTGAACTACATAGAGAGACCCTGTCACAAAAATAAAAGGTTCAAATATCATCATGTATGTAAAAAGATCTTGGATTCAAATATTTGCTTTCAGACACTTCATTTTCCCAAAACTGTATTTGGTAAAACTTTCATGTATATTTGTCTCCCTTGTAAGAGCTGTGATAAGCTTTTCCTGAGTTATATCCTTTGGATTTTCAATCAGTTCCTAGAAGCCTAATTCAAATATTTAAGTAATACAATGTGAGGTTTCAAATATATGATCTAAGTAAAGTACACTGCCTTGTATTTCAATGGTGCTTAATGTGCTCTCGCTTTTATTTCTCACCTGGGGAAAATAAGCTTTTTATTTTCTTATATACGTATTTGGCTCCCCAGAGTGAGGGCCATCCAATATTTACTAATGAGAGTCATTGTCTTCTTGTGGTGTTTCAGCCTTTGTAGCACAACAGCAAGTCAGTGTGAGGCTTCTGATAATTTCTGGCTGATGCCTTTTTCCTGAGATTTTAGAAAGGATGGTTAAGAGAGGTTTTCTAATGCTGGTCGATAGTGACATCTAGTGTTCACTATTGAAATTACATGACCTTATACATAAGGAAATGTAATTTATTGCTGGCAATAGACAAAATAGACCAAAAATAAAATACATGGAAGTAGAGTTATAGAGTCAAGAGCTGGGAAAACTTGAACGATGATGATGATTTTTAGTTATGAAAACTCCAAGAATAAATAGCACCTGGGGGCAGATATGTAGGAGCACACAAAATAAACTGCTGTCCAGGCTAGACTTAGTTCCAAATTACTTATTTTTAATCCGCCCCCTTTGGCCCTTCCCAAAGCTGCATAGGTGTAAATGCCCAGCCACATGCCCTTGAGTGGGTCACGTAATTGTTCTGAGACTATGCCTGTCAATCGGAGATTCTGAGCCCCCTTCATAAAATTCTGGGGGAATTAAAGGAGATGCTGTCTCCTGTGTAAGGATTGGGGCCCAGCGTGGTGTACACTGTGACCTGCGAGTGTGTGTGGTGCCATAGGGGGTGGTGACGGCACAAGGCTGTGTCCGGGTTTGTCTGCGTGGACCCTGCTGTGCAGGGCCACAAAGACAGATGCTGAACTGGTACGCACATGTCCAGGGTGCTGGGGTGGGACACTCTGTGAACAGCACGGCCCACATCATGACGTGAACAGGAAATGTCAGCTGTGCGAGGCGCAGGTGAAGGGAACCGTGTGCCTGCCAAGGCCCCTGGGTGGGGGAGGCCACTGCTCCGTGATTTAGGGTCCAGGGCATCGGAGGCAGGGGTGGAAAAAGACCTCCAGTTTCTCATGGGAGAGCTCTTCACTGTAGACCTGTAGACCTTCAGTAGGGGCGACTCCTGCTGCCACCCACAGGTGGGGCTCCTTTGCGAACGTTTTTCAGTTTCCACTTCTGTAAAATGGGCTGATCACAATCCTGATTCACCGGGCAGTGAGGATGAAAGGAGAAGATGCAGGAAAGGTCCTTAAGGGACATGATGCCCAGCACAGCTTAGCAGTAAGATAACCCTTGTTACTATCAAAGAGAGATGCGAGCAGAACATTAAAAAATGGGACACACAAAACCCAGGTGCAGGCCTCTTTGCTCCCTGCCTCTGTAGGGGCCATTGCTCTGCCCAGAAACCCTCTGTTCCTTTGTCTCCCTCTCCGGCGCCTGCGGTGAGGCAGCCGAGTTTCAGCTCATTCCTCCTGTTCTTTGGCCCCTGGGCCCCATGGCCCCTCTTGCTTCTATGAGCTGGTTCACACCATGCCAGATGTTCTCCCTCATGCCAAAGACCCCTGGAGGAGAGACCACCGATCGGGCGTTGACAGAATTGAGGAGGGCGCAGAATGTACAGGAGGAAGAGGAAGGAGAGAGAACAGGACGTTCATTGAGTTTAGGTGAACTAATCTGACAGCTTTTCCATTAGGGTCGAAATCTTTCAAAATATAAAGTTGGAAGGAGAAAAAGTGAAAGCATTTCCAGCTTGCTGAATTCAAAGCATTCTTCTTGGTAGCTGTAGATGGGACCTGGCTCTGTCACCTGTCACTGGCTCCCTACCCCACCTTGTCCAGCCTCCCTGTGCTACTCCAGTGCTCAGTCAGCACTGTGCCAGGAGGGGACGAAGTCCTTGCTGCTGCAGGGAGGTCTCTGCCCCAGTGGGATCTGTCCAGGTAGTTGGGTTCTACCTGTAACTTAGAGAAAAAATAGGTCGCTCCCTTTATCCATGAGAGCACTTCTCCTGGTCTGGCTTAGAAGCCACAACGTATTTCTGAATCTGGGGCAAGGAGTGGGAATGTTAAATTTTGCAGAGAGGAAGGATTGAAACAGTCCTTGATAGTTGTGCAAGTTCAGAGGGAAAAAAGAGCCTCCTGTGTGTAGTCACTTCCCAGCCCTCCTGCTGGGCATTTGCAGGGCTGATTCATTTGGGATTTTTAAAAAATCCTTATGCTGTGCTTTTTTGAAGCATAGAAGGTGCCTGTTCATAGGTATATCGTCTCGGCTCCCTCCGAGTAAACTGTTAAACTCTGCATTGAATCCACATACAGTGGGCAAATGTAATTCCAACACTAAAGCAGCGGTGCATGACAAATGCTTTTTTGTGTTTGTTTTATGTCATTTGTTTTTTAGAAGAAAGGGCTGAGGCATATCCTGGAAGCAAAGACTGCTGCTACCCGTCCATCCCTCATATTGTAAGGGTCACTTGAGAACCAGGCGCTGCCTGTGCTAGGATTACCCAAGGCTCAGGTGGGACTTTTATGGGATAAAAAATGTTTTGTCAACATAAAAAAGCTCCTCCTACATACACCTGTAATCCAAGCACTTAGGAGGCTGAGGCAGGAGGACTGCTGTGAGTTTGAGGCCAGCCTGGGCTACATAGTGAGTTCAAGACTAGCCTGGGCTAATGTAAGCCAATATAACAGTTGTAGCTCTAGGTGGTATAACAGAGTTAGGCCAAGGCTTCTCCATAAAGCAATCAGTCTCATCTGGGTGGTAAACAGGGCTTCTATAGATTTAGAAAAAGAGGGGTGAGGATACAGTGACAAGACATTTAACATTAGTTCATTGGTTGAGGTAGATAAATTCAGCTTATACAATTGGATAGAAAGGAACACTAGGATTCACCTTATTTACATGTGGCAGGAAGCAGGGGTCACAGAAACTCTACTGAGAACAAAGGAAAATGAAGGAAAACATGTCTGGGCAAAGTCTGAGTGAGACCTGGACACGTTTAGGTGCAGGAGGGGTTCGGGCTAGGAGGAGCCTTTTGCTTGCTCCCCGGTTAGCTACAGCGCAGGCTCCTTCTGGTCAGAAATCATTTCCCTGTTCACACTACACTATCTCAAAAACAAAATAAAGAAGGCTTCCTCCTAATAAGTAGGAAATCCCAACTGCCTTCCCTGTGGATGCCCAGTAAATGCATGATGAACGTGGGACAAGGGCAGGCAGGCAGTGAGAGACCAACAGCTGAGGGCAGGCAGTGACCCGCTGGTGCACAGAAGGGATGTTTACTTTGAGTGCAGGTTCGGTTGGACAAGGTCATAGCTAGAACCCCTTTCACTTATGACACTGCGTCCAAGTGATGAAGAATTCATTGGAAAATCTAAAATGCTGAATGAACCCAGAGTGTCCCAGGTTGCTGTTGTCGCTTCTCTGGTCATAGGTGACATGGCTGATGTCATCCAGTCATTTAGTGTGAGCCTTGATCAGAAGGCAGAGGGTACAGAGAGAATCAGTGGTGTCCTCCTGTTGTTATACTCAGTCTCAAGAGCTTACAGAGAATCACCACATTCAGAGCCAAATTTGAGTCCTTTTATTGCCAGCGATCGAGAGTGGCTCTCAATCGAAAACTCTCAACAATGAAAAGCAGCTTGTGGGTTTCTTTTAAGCAGCTCTTCTAGTTGGGGAGGGCACAAGGACAGTGAGAGCACGCGTGGAATTTCACAGAAGCAGAGCTTTACGAACTCAGTGGGAGGAGTTCCACACAGTCCAGTTGAAATAAAATATCACACAGGTGTGGAGAAGTCTGTTCACAGGGTCATAAAGATAACATACAGCTGCCGACTGCCCTACCCAATTGGAAGGTCACAAAGATAAAATACAGTTGCAGACTGCTCTACGAAAGGAGATATGGTGGCATCAACTGAGGGGGAGGAGGAGGAGGTGACCACCCAGAATCACTAGACTCCACATGAAGTGGGGAGCAGCGATGAGGCACAGTATGGTGTCAGGTCGGCTAACACGTTGTGCATCTGAGGGCTCACAGCCCCTACAAGCTGCCTGGCCAAATTCCTGTTCCTTATCTCTCCTTTCTGCCTTGCTTGGGCACATGCCTTTACTTCTCTTTTGTATTTCGTACCATAGCTGTGGGTCTCTTACTGCTCTCCTGCCTCTTTTCTTGCCCTTCTCAGTTGAGCTTTCGCATCACTGCCAGAGGGATTCTATAACATAAGTCAGTTGTGCCTCTCCCTGCCGTCACAGGTCAAAGTCCAGAATCCAGAGCCCAGCCCTGACTGTGTCTGGAGACCCAGCCCATGCCTCCCTCTGTACTCCAGAAGCCAACAGTGCAGCCACACCAAGCCCTGTGCCATCCCCTGACTGGTCCTGTCTCTGCGCTGACTTCCTCCCCCTGAAATGCCCCTTCCTCCCTGCGCATGTGATTCAGAGCTGTTCTCCTGGCTGGTTTCCATGGAAGTGTCATTTTTTTTCCACTGCCCTTTTACTTGTGGCTGCCTCTCCTACTGTGCCCCAACAGAACTCAGCTGGGAAACCTATAATTCTTTATTGCCTTTTTGGACTTACACATCTACCTTCCAGAGATGCCCAGAAATGCCTTGATTGAGGGACCACCCTTGTCTTACTCACCTTTGCTCCTCCACAGCCTGGCACAGGGACTCTGCACACAGCCCTTGCTCAGATATGGTTTGAATGAACCTGTTATTCAGCCAGCCATGGGTGGGCCTGGGATGCTGCGCTGTCCATCTGGAGCCGTGGGTATTGTGTGATCTCTTCATTCTGCGCTAGGTCTTACTGGATATCCCCTGACCTCACAGCCACACAGGACATATGTCACCACCAGAGGCCATTTTTGACCCATCCACCTGATCAGCGGGAGACTTTCTGAGCTCTCAGATGGCCTTCCCAGTCATTTCACATAGGGATAGCTACTAGCTGCACAGTCTAAGTCTGAAGCTCCGAGCATTGGTTATTGTTGTTTTGGCCAACTGAAAAGTGATGATTTCACCAAAGTGGTGATTTAAGTAATTTCTCGTCAAGCTTGAAGCATTACCCATGATGGGGGCTTTCTGTGATATTGTGCTTTCCAAAGCATTCCTTGTGGGGTAGGTCTTGCCGAGCTCAGTTGCGGAAATGAGTCCCTACTTTAGCCCCTTATTCGTAAATCAGTTTTTAAAATTAATTAATTTTATTGGTATATTTAAGGTAGATAATGTAATGACATTCATCATTGAAAATTTGCACCTTTACATAATCCATCTTGGCTCTTATTTTTTCCCCATTCCCCTGCCCTCCCTTCCACCCCTCCCTCCCTTCCTATCTACAAAGACTTTGTTTCTATTTTTGAAAACTTAGTTGTTGTTGTTGTTGTTGTTGTTTTGTACCAGGGATCGAACTCAGACCCTGGTGCTTGCAAGGCAGGCGGTGGAACCACTGAGCCAGATCCTCAGCCCGCTTTAGCCCCTTATTAAGTGCCTGTGGTATGGCTTCACCTAAGGTCTAACAGGGACCTTAAGCCTCGGGATGCTAAAAGCCATCCTTACCATGTCCCCAGCTCAGCCCAGAGGAAATAACCTCTCCAGCTTAGATGTTTTCTTTTCTGTCTTCGTGAACAACATCGAGTGAGTCAGCCAGCCACAAATGTGAGTATCAATCTCTGGCCCTTCTTCCTCCCCCACATCCAGGGGCAATGAGACCCAAGAAAAATACCTCCTTGGCAGGTTTCTGTGCTTTGCCCTTCATCCGTCTTCCCACCATCACCCGCTTTCTTCACACCTTCATCATTACTTTGCAGATAAGTAAAGCAGATCCTTTCATGATCTTCCTGTCTCTGATGTTGTCCTTTCTGCTGCAGAATCTCAGTGTTTTCTTCTAAAATATGCATATAATTGTGTTGCTCCACTGCCGAAAAACTTAGAAAATTCCTCCCCATCTTCACTTTATTTTGCCAGGTCATTTTGTCACAGTGGCTCTACTTCTTTTATTCATGGCTCTGCTTCTTAACGGGCACGAGTTGAGTCACATCTCAGTGTCTTAGTGTCTGCTCCTGCTTCAGCCTAGGATCCCTTCTGAGCAGGACATTTTCAGCTGCAGACAGCAGAAAATCTGATCTAAGAGGTCACACAGTAGGAGGATTTATTAACTCCCAGAAGTCTAGGCATCTGACAGCTCCCGGGCTGATTAAAGCAGTGAGTTTGTCGCTGAGGTCAAGCTTCCCTTTATCTTTCCACTCTGCCGATCTCAGGGTGGCTTCCTTCACTCTTGTGTGGTTTTCAGAATGCCTGCTGCAGGTCTGGGGCCTTGGGGAGACACGAGAGCCTGCAGAAGAAGGAAGAGCCCATTCTTTCTGGAGCACCCTCTGTAAGATGAAGAAAGCTTTTCTGGAACCCCTCAGAGGAGAGTGTGTCCACCATCGTATTAGAACCACGTCTCCTGCTTGTCTGCAAAGCTGTCACCAGCAGAGGGCTCTGGGGAGGTCAGCAGTGAGTGAAGGGTGGAACAGTGCAGGGCTCTTGGGAGCCCATGTTCAGGCAGGAGGCAGCACTGAGGGCGCATGGTGCTCGTCCGTGGACTCTGCTCCCTTCTGCGGATAAACAGCAGCTGTCATAGTAGCCACACCTAAGGGACGTCTGGCTGTGTTCCACTATGGGCCACGGGTCTGGTGTGGTGGGGACTCTGCCTACATAGACATTGTCAGGGCTCTGTTAGGAAAAGGGGAGTCTGGATAACATGCATGTATTGGCCAGCATCACCTCCAGAGGGTCTCAAGATGATTAACTCCATTTATTGTCCTGTCTGCCACCCTGAAACAAAATAGCGGCCATTAAAATTGTCACGTGGAAGTAGTATTGCATCACCATGATGGCTCCTGTTGTCCCCCATCCTCACTGAGAATGTCGAGAAGACAAAGTCAGACGTTCTGGTGGCAGAGACCATGTGGAAAAGAGCTAGGGTCATCTCTATGCTCTGTGACATTCAGCAACAGTGATTTGAGTGCATATGATTGTACAGCAATAGAAATTAGATGCATTACCTTCTTTTTCTAAACTTATGTAAGACAACTCCAAAAACAGAAACAATAGTTTCCTCATTCGCTAGAGACAGTACTGCTCTGGGGATCTTGATGCAGTCCTTCCCTTTTTCTCTGCGTGGATTCTAGAAAGATGTAGGAAGCAAGGATTT
>NW_022900937.1:21481738-21492293 GCF_012274545.1 Fukomys damarensis
TGTATAACTTGAGTTGTAAAAAGTACTGGGAATGAAATGAAAAGTAAAACCCTGGCAGTAAAACCTAGGTGCAGAGTAAAATAGTGTCTTAGAAATAAGACCTAATTGGGAGGAAATTGGTTTACACTCAAAATACAGAACTACTAAAACATGAAAAGGAGGATGCTTTAACATGAACTTGTGTTTATGAGATTTGCTAGCCTGAGTCTTTGTCTAACTCTAGTACTGGGAATGAAATGAAAAGTAAAACCCTGGCAGTAAAACCTAGGTGCAGAGTAAAATAGTGTCTTAGAAATAAGACCTAATTGGGAGGAAATTGGTTTACACTCAAAATACAGAACTACTAAAACATGAAAAGGAGGATGCTTTAACATGAACTTGTGTTTATGAGATTTGCTAGCCTGAGTCTTTGTCTAACTCTTCAGGAAGCTTTCACCATAGATTCATGATAGGATTTATAGACACTTAGGGAAAAAACACGGTTAAAAGCAGGGAAAGAAACTGCTCCTCGTGTCAGAGTGTGGTAACTGTGCAGAGCTCAGTCACAGTTGCCCAGCATGGACGAGGGTGGCCCTAAGCGAGATGTGATTTGCGAATCCAGACAGAGTCAGAGAAGGAATAGAGAGAAGGGTCTGGCGTTGAGCAGGTACATAAGTCAGGCAGTGTGTGTTTGAAAAAGCAAGGGATGGCAGAGCAGTTGCCAGTGAAGTTAGTGAGTCTGGTGGTTGTACATTCATGTGGCCTCCTGCATGCCAACTGGGTAGCACTGGACCCTAGAAGAAGCCTTTTCCTGTGACACAGTGGAGACTCACTTGTGGGTGCCCTGTGATTGCTGTCCCAGGAGGGCAGACAGGCAGCTGAGGACTCTTGTGGCCCTTGTTTTCACTCAAGAGAGTTGTGCCTGCCCACTGGGGGCCAGGGGAGAGGAGAACAGGGAAGGAACAGAAGAAAGCCCATTGAGCTGGGGCTCTGAAGATTCAAGTGCACATCCAGCTTTGATCACTAAGAAGTTGTGCACCCAAATGCCAGCTGCTTCTGCCTCTGAGCATCCCTTTTCTCATTGGTGTGAGCTGTCACTCTAACGTGACCAAGCCCAAATTTCTGTCAAGCCCCTGTTTCCAGTAGAAGGCACAAGGCGGGGAAGGGTGGTGTTTATCTTCTGGGCAGTCAAATCAGCGTTCCTAGTTTGAACTCTCTTCTGGACAACCCGTGCCCTCAGACAGCTCCCCTACTGTACAGTGTGGCCTGCCCTTCAGACATGGCCCTCTGTGCACACCGTATCTGCCCAGTCTTGGTGGGTGGAGCTGAGGGCTGGTGGGCTGCAGTCCTGCTGTGCCCCTCCTTCTCAGTCAGCCCTGCCTCACAGGGGGCTCATGCCATAGGTGTCTCCCAGTCCTGGAAGGGATTTATTCTCTGTACACTGAAGCCCTGTCCCCCAAGGGCCAGTTTTAGGAGGCAGACCTTTAGGAGGTTAGTTAGGTTTAGCCGAGGTCACAGGGGTGGGGCCCCATGATGAGATTAGGGTCCTATTGAGACACCCGAGAGCACACACCACCCCTGTGTCCTCACACGCACTGAACAGTTGGTTTTTGGTTACTGTTTCCCAAATGCCGGCACTGAGTAATAGCCGTGAACTTGGGTGTCATAAAAAACAAAGCTGACCTATGCTGAAATGATGGCTCTCTGCTTGTTGCGGGCTTTGCCATAGGGTGGTGTTGGAGCAGACTCCAAGGGAAGTGAGCGCGTGCAGTGGACGTCCTTGGCGAATATCTAATGGAGAAGGACATTAAAAAGCAGTGTGGTAGCTGTTGCCTTCTTGTGCCAGGGTCATCCGACTACCTGCTGGCAGCCCTGAGAGGTGGGCACCTCCAGGTGTCTCTTGCAGGCATGGGGCATAGTAACTCAGTGTCTGTGGTGGGTAAACACTTGCCAGAACGAAGAACTGCACGGAAAATAACTCAAAAGATATACATTTAAAACCTCTCTTCCTTCTCTTGCCCCTCTAGGAAAGAAAAAAATTTAAAAAGGAATAAAACTTAACGTTGAAGTGAAACAAGGCAGTTTCTGTATGTCTGTGTAACTGGATAGCTTTGAGGAAGAGGGCGGGACCATCCCTGGCCTGGCTCTCGGAGCCTGGCTGCCTGGCCTGTCTCCCAGCCCACGTGTTGTCTGTGGTGGGTAAACGCTTGCCATAACGAAGAACTGCACGGAAAATAACTCAAAAGATATACATTTAAAACCTCTCTTCCTTCTCTTGCCCCTCTAGGAAAGAAAAAAATTTAAAAAGGAATAAAACTTAACGTTTAAGTGAAACAAGGCAGTTTCTGTATGTCTGTGTAACTGGATAGCTTTGAGGAAGAGGAGGGCAGGACCATCCCTGGCCTGGCTCTCAGAGCCTGGCTGCCTGGCCTGTCTCCCAGCCCACGTGTGACACCTCACTCTTAGGATACTCTAATTTATAGTTAACGCCTTTTAAGAAAACAAGAGGGAGAAAAAAAATCTGGTTCATATTATGGCAACTTGCAGTGAAAGGAAGTCTAGGAGTTCAAAGGAAAACTGTCCCAGGAAAAGCAGAGGCAGTTACAATTCATCCTAAGTGGTCAGGAAGGTAATTGAATAGAAGCCTTTCTCAGGGCGACACTGGCAGCCTACTTCCCCTCCCCCAGGCCCAGTCGTCTCTTCTCAACATCCAGGTCATCCCAAAAGCAGTGCAATTCACAAGGATCGGTTACTGGGGCTTACTAAACCAAATAAATAAATCAGTAAGGTCCCAAGGCTCTGATGAAGGGATCAGGAAGGGAGGAGTGAGTCCGTTCCAAACCAGACACAATTTGGACCCGAGAGTTTTGGTTTTCAGTACCAAATGCTCTCTTTGGAGCAGAGGTGCCCTCTCTCTACCCTTGCCACCCACAAATGTCTGCCTCACCTGCTGGTCCTCTGGGGCTTTCTACCAGGAGTAAGTGCCCAGCTGGTTTCTTGGAGCCAAGCTGTCTTTCGTGTGCCCCCTGGAGATCTGGAGAGGGGAGAAAGGAAGCCAGAGAATAGAAATCTGAACGTTGCAGTCCCCTTTTCCTCTTTCTGCCTGACGCTGAGGCCTTGGGCAGCTCTAGGAGAGAATACAGAGGCAGCAACACATTTACAAAATCAGAAAAGTGTGGGCGGCAGGGTTCATGGAAGGAGCTTTGCAGGGCCTTCCCCTGGCCGGGCAGACCGAGAAGCCGATGGTTTATGCTCAGTGTGCTGATCTGGAGCGTCCAGTGGAGTGGGGCAGCTGAACTGCCCTCCTTGGTCCTGTGGCCCTGTCACTCAGCAGCCATCATTCAACTCCCCAGGTTAGCTGGTCTCTCGGGGCAGGTCCCTAGTGCCATCAACCCCGTTTCCAGCATTAGACTCCTTCCTTTGACCTCAGAAAATTGGCCTACAATAAAATGCTGCTCTCTCTGGCAGCGTGACACCTGGTCTGGTGGGAAAGCGAATGTGGGAATTTGTAATCCTTTCCAGATGAACCCCAATTTGAGGGGAAGGTCGAGGAAGCAGAAATTAGAAGAGTGAGAAGGGGCAGAAATTGGACGCAAATAGTTGCTGAAAGGCCTGTGGGAGGTGTCAAAGACAAACGAACTTTCTTCTCCTCAGGTGGCCCTGGGTGGAAGCAAGCAGGGAAGCCATTCTTTGTGCTTTTACCCACAAATTTCATAGGTTTTATTGTTTGTGTTGAGCAACAGCAGCTGTTGATCCTGCCCTGACTCACCTAGGTCAGTTTCCTTTCTTTCCGAGCCTGCCAGAGGATCCAGTGTCCAGCTCAGCCCAGTTTGACCCACTGACCTCTGAGATTGGGCCACCTTTTGTAAACAGAGTCAGGGGTTGACTGCGTTGATGAGAATCCTGTAGTATGAATGGCAACATTATTTTGTGGTGTTTGGTTTGGGTCTGAGGAAAGAACTTTTCTCTTCTCCTCTTTTCCTCTTGTGGTTTACTTTTGGATTACTTAAATAAATAGATTGAAAACATTCCCCGTTAATCATCCGAAGAGTGCTAAGGCAGCACATCGTGTTTATTCATTTATTTTTCCACCCAGCATTATCTCCCTTCACCTCAAATGTTAAGGCAGTCTTAGGTCTGTCTTTTTCCTTTACAGTTTCTTCTACTTACAGAGATAATTCTTGCCAGCAGGAAAAGGAGCTCCTTGAAAATATAGGTAAGATGGTAAAGATGCTGAGATGACGATCATACTTGCTGCAGAAAAATGGAATAGCAACGTTTCACGTACCATGGTAGTGACCGGTCAGCTATACCAAGCTCATTACCCGCTCATCTCACCAAACCCCCAGACAACCTTATTAGTTATAACCCAGATTGCACAGATGGGAAAATCTGAGGCACACAGCAGTTTGGTCTTGCACCTGCTGAGCAGCTGAGTCAGGAGTGGGTGCTCAGCTGAGGGACCGCTAAGTTTGGAGCTCCATCCTGAGGCTGCTCTGCTCCATCCGAGGAGTTGGAGAGGTGGATGGGCAGGAAGGTGAAGTCCTAGAAGATGAGGAATGAGCCTGACTTCTGCTTTGAGTCATGCAGATTTCCCCAGTTTTAACCTCTTCCCATAGTAGCAACCATGACATTTTCCCCTCAAGATGCCATTCTGGGGCACTTTTGTTTGCTGGCTCAACCCGATAAAACGAGGGTCCTGGTGAATTCGAAGAGGCCGTTCCAAGAAACATCCCAGGACCGTAGATATTCTTCCCCCAGAAGCTGTGGTTGCCAGAATGACTCCTGAACTGTACCTCTGTGAGAGGCGAGGCGTGGGGTGATGGGCCTCCATTAGACAGGACCCCAGGGGGTGCAGAATCCCCTCCTCTAAGAAGCCAGCCTCGGGATGATGGTAACATGGGTGTCTCCAGCCTTGCCCGTCCCACCTGCGGTCAGAAGTCGCCCTTCGTTACCTGGCCTCCCGTCCCCGTTCTCTCCCAGCGCAGTCACCTCCACCTTCTTGTTCTTGGGTCTTGCAGGTCCACACTCAGCCTGGGTCTTGTCACTTGCCGTGGTATTGCCAGGAGCGCTGCACCTTGGCCTCTCTGCAGGCTTCACCCTTCACTTCTTTGATGTTTCTTCCTCCAACTAGCCTGTCCCCACAGCTCCTCTGATCTCCCACCGCTGCCACACACTGTCCCTCACTGCCTGATGTCCTCCACATCTGTTTTCTTACCAGGGCTGTGCTGTTTCCTTGGTTATGTGATTGTGACCTGCCTTTGCCAGGTGGAACGTGTGCCTGGTGAGTGTAGGGTCTGCACCCATCGTGCTCACCATTAGATTTCCAGCACTGTGATGGTGCCTGACACATGCGTGTGGAAGGAACAAATGAGTTCAGAGGATCTGTGGAGTCAGCAGTTGCCATAGCCCTTTCGCAGAGGATTCCTGAGCTTTTCCAGCCCTGAGCTAAAGTATTAAAAGCAATGCAATCCTGTAAAAATGTAAACTTACAGTAATAAATCTCTGTTGCATAGGCACTGCTTTAATTCTTTAATGGCTATAGGCAAATTATTATGATTGTTATCAATAGATCGCTTTCACTGATGATAAAACTACAGCTCAGAAAAGTTCATTGAATTCCCCTAAATCATGTAACTTTTTTTTTCTCATTGAGTCTATTGGTACATTTTAAGTATACAGTACAGTTACATTTATCATTGGAATCTTGTACCTATACACGAATCATGTAACTTTTGAACAAAGTTTTTGTAATATAAATACACATGGAAATATGACTTGCATAACTGTTGTTTGGGAGTGGGAAGAGCCCAGTATTTGGAGTCAAAAGATTTATTTTGTCTTAGTTTGTGTTTTAGTATATTTATAGCAATATTATAATAGACAACACAGTTCCCTTTCTTAGAATGATGATAATAACATTTTTTCCCATTAAGTTTATTGGTACATTTAAAGCAAACAATACGGTTACATATATCATTGGGATCTTGTACCTTTACATGGTATATCTTGGTTCTTATTTTTTCTACATACCCCTGCCCTCCCTTCGCCCCCTCCACCCTTCCCTATTTACAAATGCTTTGTTTCCATTTTTTCCTCTTCTCATATTTTTTCCTTTCCCCTCCCCTTCCCACTTCCCCTTTAGCCATTTTCTTCCTATTTCACGCTCTCTATTATACCATTTGAACCTTATTTCCACTTTCAGTTTTTCGCACCAGAAGAACTATTCAGTATTTACTCAAGTGTGTCCTATTTATTTCACTTAGGAGTATAGCCTCAGTGTGCATCCATTTAGCTATAAATGTCTCTAGTTTTTCAATTTATATGGCTGAGTAGTAATCCATTTCATAGAAAAACCTCATCTTCTTTATCCAGTCTCCAGTTGATGAGCATTTGGGTTGTTTTCAAGTTTTAGCTGTTACAAACTCTGCCGCTATAAACATGGGTGCACATATATCACTGTGGTATGAGTCTCTTAATTCTTTTGGAAAGATACACAGCAGAGTAACAGCTGGGTCAAATGGGACCTCTAATCCTAGTTCTTTGAGGTATCACCATATTGATTTCCACAGTGGTTGCACCATTCTGCACTCCCACCAACAATGGAGAAGGGTTCCTTTCTCCCCGCAGCCCTGCCAGCATTTGTTATTACTTGATTTCTTGATAGCAGCCATTCTTTCTGGGGTAAGGTGCAATCTCAGTGTTGTTTTCATTTGCATCTCTTGAATGACCAGTGATGTGGAACATTTTTTTCATATATTTATTTGCTGCTTTTACTTCCTTGTCTGAGAAATGTCTGTTCATTTCAGATGCCCATTTTTGAATTGGATCTTTGTATTTGGGGGGTCTGATTATTTTAGTTCTTTATATAGTCTAGATAGTAGTCCTTTGAGGAGTAGTTGACAAAAATTTTTTCCCACATTGTAGGTTATCTCTTAGCTCTGTTGGTGATTTCTCTTGCACTGCAAAACTTTTTAATAGAATGAGATCCCAGTTGTTGATTCTTGTGCAAGTTCTCATGCTGCTGAGGATTTGTTCATAAAGGCTTCTCCTGTGCCAATGCCTTCGAGAGTTCTACCTAATTTACTTTCCAATAAGTTTAGTGTTTCTGTTTTGATATTTAGATCTTTAATCCACTTGAATTTTAGTTTAGTGCATGGTGAAAGACAGGGATCTCGTTTTAATCTTTGGCAAGTTGAAGGCCAGTTTTCTAACACCAGTTACTAAAGAGGCTATCTTTCCTCCAGTGAGGATGGTTAGCTCCTTTGTCCAAGATGAGTTAGCTGAATATGTCTGGTGTTGTTTCTGCATCTTCTGATCTATTCTATTGATCCTTGGGTCTGTTTCTTTGCCAATACCATGCTATTTGTATCACAGTGGCTTTGTAGTATAGTTTCAAGTTAGGAATTGGGATATACCTGCTGCCATATCTCTGTTGCCTAGAATGGTTTTGCTATTCTAGGACTCTTCTAGTTCCAAATGAATTTTGGGATTGTTTTCTCAAGTTCTGTGAAATACACTGTTGGGATTTCAATCAGGATTACATTGAATCTATATAGAAGTTTTGGAAGTATGGCCATTTTCTATGTTGGTTTCTTCCTACCCAGGAGTAAGGAATGTCTTTCCATCTTCTTATATCCTCTTCTATCTCTTTTTTTTAGAGTGCTGTAATTTTCAGTGTAGAGGTCTTTTGTCTCCTTCGTTAGATTGATTCCTAGATATTTCACTTTTCTGGATGTTATTGTTAAAGATATTGTTTCCTTAATTTCTCTCTCAGTGAGTCTGTTATTTGTGTATAAGAAGGCTATTGATTTTTGAGTGCTGACTTTGTATCCACCTACTTTACTGAATCTGTCAGGTCTAGCTCTCTTTTGGCAGAATTTTTTTTTTTATCTTCTATGTAGAGTATCATATCATCAGCAAATAATGACAGTTTAACTTCTTCCTTTCCTATCATTATATCTTTTATTTCTTTCTCTTTTCTAATTGCCGTGGCTAATGTTTCTAGAACTGTATTGAATAGGAGTGGTGATAGTGGACATCCTATCTTGTTCCCGATTTAGCATGAAGGTTTTCAGTTTTTGACCATTTAGTATGATATTGGTTGTTGATTTTTCATAGGTAGCCTTTATCAAGTTGAGATAAAGACCATCTTTTTCAATTTTCTGTAGGGTTTTTATCATGAATGGGTGTTGAACTTTGTCGAATGCTTTTTCTGCATCTATTGAGATGATCATAGGGTTTTTGTCCTTGACTCTGTTGATATAATGTATTACATTTATTGATTTACATATGTTGAGCTGTCATTGCATCCCTGGGATAAATCTGACTTGGTCAGGGTGTATGATCTTCTTAATGATCTTCTGTTTGCCAGTATCTTATTGAGGATTTTCGCATCTGTGTTCATTAGGGAGATTGGCCTATAGTTCTCTTTTTTGGTTGGGTCTTTCCCCGGTTTTGGAATCAAAGTAATACTTGCTTTCAGGAATGAATTTGGAAGTACTGCTTCCCTTTCAATTTCATTGAAGAGTTTAAAGAGTAGTGGCAATAGTTCTCTAAATGTCTTGCAGAATTTAGCAGTGAAGCAATCGGGACCTGGGCTTTTCTTTGTTTTTTGTAATGTTTTGATTACATTTTCAATTTCAATGAATGTAATTGGGGTGTTTAGACTTCTCTATTTTCTTTGTTCAACTTTGGAAGTTCATATGTTATCTAGGAATCTGTCCATTTCTTCTGTATTTTCCATTTTATTGGAGTACAGGTTTTCAAAGTAGGTATTGATGATCCTTTGGATTTCTGCTGGATCTGTTGTGACCTCACCTTTTTCATTCCTAATTGATGAATTTGAGCCTTTTCTTTTTGGATAAGGTTGGCTAAGGTTTTATCAATTTTATTTATTCTTTTGAAAAACCGACTCTTTGATTCATTGATTTTTTTGTATCATTCTCTTAGTCTTCATTGCATTAATTTCTGCTCGGATCTTTATAATTTCCTCCCTTGTATGAGCTTTCAGTTTGTCTTGCTCTTCTTTTTCCAGGAGCTTAAGGTTAAGCACTATGTTGTCTATTTGAGCTTGCTGTGTGTTCCTATTGTGGGCATTTACTGCTATGAATTTCCCTCATAGAACTGCTTTCATCATGTCCCATAGATTCCTGTATGTTGTATTAGCATTATCATTTAATTGTAGAAACTATCTAATTTCTTCTTTAATTTCTTCTGTGACCCAATGGCTGTTCAGCAGGGTATTATTTAATTTCCATGTGTTTGTGGAGTTCTTGAGGTTTCCTAGGCTATTGATCTGCAGTTTAATTGCACTATGGTCTGATAATATGCTGGGGATAACTTCAATTCCTTTGCATTTACTTAAGCATGTTCTATGAGCTAGCATGTCGTCTATTGGAGAATGTATGACCCATGTGCAGCTGAAAAGAATGTATATTTTGATTTTGTGGTGTGGAACACTCTGTAGACATCTACTAAGTCTGTTTGTTCTAAGACTTGGTTCAGTTCTGTTATTTTTTTGCTGATTTTTTTTTTGTCTAAATGATCTGTCTACTTGTGTCAGTGGGGTATTGACATCCCCCATTACAATTGTATTAATGCTTACTTTATTTTTCATATCCATTATCCATTTTTGTATAGTTGGGCATTAATATTTGATGCATATATATATTTATGACTGTCATTTCTTCCTCTTGTATTTTCCCTTTACAAGGATGTAGTGGCCTTCTTTGTCTCTCTCAATTAGTTTTGGTTTGAAATCTATTCTGTCTGCTAATAAGATAGCTATCCTTGCTTTTTTCTGGGCTCCTGTCACATGGAGAACTGTTTTCCATCCTTTTACTCTCAGTCTATGTATTTCTTTATGGATTAAGTGGGTTTCTTATATATAGCATATTGTTGAATTTTGCTTCTTAATCCATTCTGCTAGCCTATTTCTTTTGATTGGTGAATTGAGGCCATTAACATTGATGGTTATAACTGTTATGCATTCACTTTTCATTGTCATGTTATTTTCCTGTTGTTGGTTCTTTTATTTTTCCCTCTGCCTCTTTAATTTTTGCCTTGCCTGGTGTATTTGCTCTGTTGGCCCTTATACAGTTTGGCCTTCATTTTCTTTTTCCAGCATATTGTTTAGAAGTGTTTGGAGTGCTGGTTTGGTGTTCATGAAACTTCTCAGGTGTTCTATGTCATGGAAGTATCTTATTTCCCCATCAATTTTGAAATACAGTTTTGTAGGATACATCAGTCTAGGTTGGAGGTCGTTTTCTTTTAGGACTTGAAATACCTCACTCCAGGCTCTCTTTGACCTGAGGGTTTGTGTTGAAAAGTCTGTTGTGATTCTGATGGGCTTTCCTTTGCATGTGATTTGTTTCTTTTTCTCTAACTACTTGTAGTATTTTGTTCTTCTTTTCAGTTTGGGGATCTTGACTAGTATATGTTTAGGTGCAGTTTTTTGTTTTTTTTATCGTAGCTAGTTGGAGTACTATATGCCTCATTTATCTGTATGTCAAATTCTTCCCTTCTGTTTGGGAAGTTTTCTGTCATTAATTATGTGAACAGTTTTTTTTTTTTT